>NW_010168765.1:0-4919 GCF_000695765.1 Mesitornis unicolor
CATGTCCTGTCGATGCTCCCTGGGGACCGTGCTGCTCCGGGGCCTCACCCTGCTGAAGGAGCTCAAGCACTTTTAGAAAAGCAAGGTGGTAAAATGGCTAATGCAGGAGACCCAGAGGTCTGGAGAGGCCAGAAAGAGCCAAAAAGTTTCTAAAGAGGAAACAGGTGGAAGAAAATTCAAAAGCAATATTTAAAAATAAGGAAACGAAACTTCCTGATGTTTTTCCTTAGATTTAATTAGGAATTACTTTGGGTAATGGAAAGAATACAGAATTTTGTCATTGGCTCCCTGCCCCACTTGCCGTTCTAATGCTACCACAGTGGAAACCCATGAAATGATAATAACTCAGCCATCTGCCAGTACCAACACTTGCCATCCTGCGCAGAGGCCGAGGCACTGGGCCAAACGTCTCCCAGCACCCTAGCTGCCACCGGCTCACTTTGGGTTCCTCCCAGCGCTCCCACAGCAGCGCCTGCCCTGCAGAGCAGCTTTATCCTGCAAATACGACTAAGGTGCAGGGCGTACATCAAGGGGAAATTATAGCTGAGGTAATACGTGATGTACTCCTGGCAAATTCTGTGTCCCATGTACCTTCTGGTGGGAGGGAGAAGGGGAGGTGTGAAGTTGATACGTATTCCCAATAGCAATTCCCAATTCCTGTCCTCCAGAAAACCCCAGGCTGCTTCACTGAGCAACCCCACAACTTAAACACGCAGCAGCACCAGTGCAGAGTTTGACCCTTTTAATTTCTTAGGTCAGAATGACAAAAAAGGCCAGACGACCCTATTCAGTTTTTCTGCCTGAAATATTTTGACCCCTTTGCTGCTTAATGAATGAGTATCTTTGTAAAAAATAACCTGTCCTCGGGTCAGGCAGGAATTGAAGCTTTGACATTCAAAGAGGTAAGACCCTAAAGGAGCGCTGGGAGTTCAGCCCGAAGGGAACCCGCCCACACCACTCCGGCAGCGCTCTGGGTTGTATTTCTTTCCCGTGCTAATTTTACTAAAGACACAACTCATATTCCTGTTGATTGAACAGTTTTGTGTTGACAGCGTTGAAGATTTGTGATGAAACTTATCATCAGCCCAGAGAGCAGGCCATTAGTACTAGTCACAGTGACCAGCCAGCACGGATATATTTTATGGCACGCTTCAAAGACAAACATACACATTTATATGTCACTTGTTGCAATATAAATGCTAATTTGTACTTCTTTCAAAACTTTTAATGAATTGTACACATTTCACAAGATTTATAGCATGAACCGAACAGCTCAAACTATTACTTTAAACATATTTGTCACTTTGGCAAGAGAACAAAAAAAAATCTGGAAGATATTGCATTTGGAAATAAATCACAAATATATGCATCTTAAAAGAGTTTATTTCAGTCATTAATAGTTGATGCCCTTCCCCCCCCCCCAGTGCAGGATTTAAAGTTAAATTATGCAAAATCAAAACCAAACCTTATAATACTTAATCAAACATGCATAAAACTGTCAGGGCCAAATAAATTCTCTCAATTAACTTGCTTCAGATTGTGATTGCATTTACTAATTTAATCAACACTAGAATAATTTGGAGACTGGGTAGTGATAAATTACCGTGGTGCTGCACATGAAGGGCCGCGGAGGTGGTGTGGCGAGACAAGAATGCGAGAAACGCTCTCTAGGCTGAGGGCAAAAAAGTAACAGCTGAGTCATCACAATCATTTTGTAATGGAAACATCTTCTTATTCCCATTTGGGGGGCAGGCAAAGACTTTAAATGCCCGTCATGGATAGACCTTGTCTGGCTGAACGACTCCAGTGTTGGTCCATGGAGTCAATCGCATTTCATCTGAGTTGAGCAGAGAAATCCAGAGAAATCTGTGTAGCCATTCCCTCCGCATTTTTCATTCATTTTCTGGATGTGATCATTTGCTCTGAACACAAGGCTGGGAGCAACTTCCAGCCCTGCTTTCTGGCACCCATCCATACTTTGGCCTCTGTCAAGTCATTTAGGCTGGAGCTGGAGGAACAACCCTGCAATACCAAGATGTCCTTTACCTCAGTCCTTTCCCACTTTGAATGGATCTGCACTCATAATAAAATGGCTCTGACCCCTGTCGAGAAAAAGCTTTCAATACTATTACTTGTGGAGAGATAAACATCTCATTTTTGCAATCGTAAGCAAGGGTTTATGGAGAGGTTCCCATTTAAAGGTTCATGTGAAGGAGGCTGTAAGGTATTCAACCCTATAAAATACCTGGACCTCTGAAATCAGACTTTTATTTGGACTTTAACCTTTCTACACCTGTTTTACAAAAAATAACAACGTCCATAGAGCTCCTGTAAGAATGAACTCATCATTGCAAAATTCTTCCCTCTCTCTCTTTGTCTTTCTTTTTATTGTTCTCTCTCACTGCAAAATACGCTTTCCAGAACCCAACTGACCATTTTTGGCTCCTTTTATTTGAAATGGGAATCGTGCTTTATAAATGTAAAGCACCTGGCCCTATTTGGTCAACAGTAGAAATCAGGAAATAAAATTCTGTATGCTGAAAAGTATAACCAGAAAGATAGCCAACGAGTTTCCTTCAGTGACCCAGAAACAACTACTGCCATGGTAATTTAATAGCCACATATAAGATCTTAAAGATAACAAATGTGTTAACATGGTATTTTTCAGGCTAGCATTCACTGCTGCCTTCCAGTCGTATCCAGAAACACCATTCAAAGCCAACAACATCTTGTGCAAACTCCCCTGGGCTTTGCTGAGCCAGCCTGTAAAGCTGAAATATAACAAATTAAGGAATTAATTCTTTCCTTTTCCTTAAAGGAGATTTAGGGTCAAGTCTGGGCCTTAAATTTTAAATGTAATCGATCCTCCCTGCAAATCTAAAGTGCAAAAGCTTGTGAAATAATTTTTCCTTACTACTTCTTTCCAGATCTCATCTCTTAGCTTGAATCAGTTTGAAGAGATTTGCATGTGGTAAATAATAATGCAGTGTATGAAACTAATAAAATAAAGCAGGTGTAGCAGCATGTGGAACTAATTCCCATTTCTGCAGCACTGCAATACCTATGAGCAGCACTTGGAACCTTGGGAAGTCAGTGGGGCTGCAAAGCAGCAGCCTCGGCTTGTGGTGGTATTTGGGGTTCTGGTAGCGTTGGGAGCAAAGGGAGCAAGCAACGTACCCGCACCATCACACCCCCAGCTAAAATACCCACTGCAAAGCTGGAAAGCAGCAGTGCCAGGTACAAATGGAAATCTCGGCGCCGATGAGAGGGTTGCAGAGCACAAGGGCAGGCTGTCATGTCCCTGCAGGAATCCTGGCTCCTGTAATACTTTTATAGAGATATATTTTACAGGTGACTTGCGAAATATAAAACTAGACCAGTCTGCAGTTTCTAAAGAAATAAATGATTCGTGTGAGGCATGGTGAGACAGTAATGTTTGATGTATTCAATAAATGGGACACGTCAGCATGCTTTCTGGCATAATAATCTGCCCGGTGCTGCCGCCAGCCTCTGCTGCACTAAAAATCAGGCAAACCCGGGGGATGCTCGGTGGGGCTGGGGGCAGCTGCCTCCCCCCTGCCCCTGCAAACTGCTCCCTCCCTGCCACGTGAAACAGCACCAGTGTGGGTGGGATCCCAGTGAACCCACAAATGCTTGATATACATTAAAAAATGTGTGTCAGCCTGTAGTGGGGACATTTAACAACCCTGATAATGTAGCAAAAGACAGAACCTCACTACCCCAGCTATTCCCCCCACCTCTGAAAAGCAGGCAGGGAGGTATTTTGGAGATGCTGGAGTCATGGAAAGAAAAAAGTCGGAAGCAGGAGCCAGCTGCACACATATGGTGGGTGAGAAACTGTCTCGAAAACAAATGAAAATAGAATCGGCCGCTCTGCCAGGGACAGGACTGCTGCCAAAGCTTGTTGCTGCATCATGTTGGCTAGCCCCGATCTGGCTGATGTCAGAAACTGCCTATTATGCAGAAAACCCTCATGGAGAAGTGCCGTTATTGCCTTCTGTTATTTTGTAGGCAAGGTCTAACGTATGCACGAGGCATTAAAACAGACCCCATCCATACCTGCCAGGGGTAGCTGAGGTTTGGCGGGCAGGCTCAGGAAGCCTCCCAGCTCCTCTAGCTCTGCCAAACACTTTTCAGAGCACTCTGTCTCCTGCAGACCAAGGAGGGTGATATTTCAGGGCAAAGTAACACCTTTTTCTCTGGGAATCTCAGTTCCTTGCTTTTCCATTCATTAATAATTGTATCATGATAGTAGCAGACCAAGTAGCATGTCTCATCTCTAGCATTTACAGTGTCCCTCGTCTCTATTTTACGAGGTATTTTAACCCCACTGGAGGGTGCTCAGCACCACACAAGCCCTGCACTGGGCAAAATGGGAGGACTGGGATGGAGCTCTTCAGTTCTCCCAGTCCTCCTCCTGTGCTCAAGCCTCAGTCTCCCACCACCTCCACGCAAGGACAGGGCAGGCGCTCAGGGGAGATGGGGAGTGACAGCAGTGAGCGGAGACAAGCCTTTGCTCGGCAAAGGTGTATTTCCCTGAGCTCCCCCCGCCGCCATCCCTCCGGTGCGAATCAATGAAGCCATCCACTCTGGGCATTGGCTAAATGTCAAATTTAGAGCCAGCATTCATTTTTCTGGGATCAATGGAAAGCAGAGCTTGCCTATATTTCTTAAGCATCACTACAGAGCATCAGTCAGTGCCCGAGCCCCCACTCACTGGGCCAGAAATCCACCACTGGTTGTTTTTTTTTTAAGGGTGCACAAAATACAATCATAATATTTTGAGGTAAAATATTGTAAGAGGTTATTTTTAATTATTCCTTTTTTTTTTGGAAGCCAGCCGGGAAGTGCAAGGGAGCGACTCCCACGCCGCATCCTCAAGCGCAGCACCTCCCACC
>NW_010168765.1:5035-12035 GCF_000695765.1 Mesitornis unicolor
GCCTGCGCCCGCGTCCCGCCTGGCGGTGCTCCTGCCCCAGGGATGCTGCTGCGGCAGTGCCGGGCGGAGAGGGAGAAGCAAAGAGGAGAGGGGGAAAATCAACTCCAAAAAATTTAAAGCTTTGAATTCAGCGCAAATTACGCAGTGCCGAGCCTCTTCTGCAAGGGTTTGCAAACTCCCACTGCAGAAAACGATTCCCCCGTCCCAGGGTGGTGGGTGCCCTGTCCCGTCCCTCCTGATGTACCAAAGACGCCAGCTTTGCGCAGTGGCAGTGTTGTAGCCAATGAGGTTAATTCGAGGCGCAATTATTGCTAACTAATTTTGTTAGATTGGATATTAGGAAAAATTTCTTTACTGAAAGAGTGGCCAAGCATTGGAAGGAGCTGCCCAGAGAAGTGGTGGAGTCACCAACCCTGTAGGGGTTCAAAAAACGTGCGGATGTAGCACTTCAGGACATGGTTCAGTGGGCATGGTGGAGTTGGGTTGATGGTTGGATCTGATGAACTTAGAGGTCTTTTTCAACCTTGATGATTTTGTGAATCTGCGGGGATGGGGTGCATGTGGGAGTGACCCTCAGTGGGAACCCCCTGCATCATCTGTGGCCCCACAGATCCCTGAGCCATCTCCACCTCTGGTACCTGGGGGATGAACCAAACTTCCTCATTTGTGTGAAGCAAACTGCACCCGTTGTCCCTTTTGCCAAGCTGAATTTTGCCCCTGTGTTCACAAGGGAAGTGGCACTGGCTGCCCAAAGTGTCTGAGGAAGAGTTCAGTCTCAGTTTATAGAGAAATGCCTTGCTGACAGTTTGAGAGAAACTTCTGGTGCTTAAACATCTCAGGAGTCTTTTTGACACTGCTTATACTTACATAGTGCAAAGGATTAAATGACTTTCCAACATCAAAACGGCAACAACATCCATATCAATAAAAATTATCAAGAAAAAAGGAACATTTATACGACAACCCTATCTTCAGATATATCCACAATTAATAGCAGTGTCTTTCCAAAGCCCCTATGCCTGGCGAGCAGGTGCCCCTGCAGTGCCCTGTTTAGGGAGCACAACAAGGTGAATCGTGCTCCTTTCTCCCCCACTTTCCCAAATTTGTTGCCAGCAAATCAGTCTGTAACTTAATGGTGCAACATTTTGTGAGCAAGAACATAGTGGAGACAAAACCCCAAAGCCCTCATCAATCACAGCCTGGCTCCCGGTACAATTAGCAAGTTCTATTATCTGAAGAATGACACTTGTAGCTCAGAGCAAAGTGAGGCGCACCTAATATTATAATACTGCATGTAAAAAAGGGAAGGCTTGAATTGCATTAGCATTGCATTAGATTCCCATGACTTTTTATATCAGCACTTGTGAGTTATTTATGAATTCATTTATTTACAAGGACAGCCCTTTCTGCATTCAGTTGCCATGGTTGCTTTAACTCCTGTATCCTATTAATTCTGGATGTTATGAAATAAATGTAGATCAGACAATCACTGTGTTGTGGCGGGTTTTTTTATTATTTTTATCTTACCATTTGATTCCCTGTGTCTTGGACAGAAAGATTTTAACACCAGACATCCCTCTAGTGCATCCACTGCCAGATGACCAGGGAGGTGATGCTGGGGCAATTCACAGAGCTCTGCCCCCTGCCCATCCTTTCTGCCACAGAAACACAGCTTGGGCTGGAGTAAAATGTGTGATTTCTAGTGCTGAGCCACACATGCTTTGGTTTAAGGCAGCGAAAAACAAGCAGAGCTGGGAGCAGAGGGAATTTAGCAAGGCTAAAGGGTTGTTGTGCCAGCCCATCTGGGGAGCACACCCAGGTACCCTCACCTTTGGGAACTGCCACAAAATCTTTCTTGATGGCATTAGGGCTTCCTACCTTCACTCTGCAAATTGACTATTTGCCAAAAACGAGGTCATCCAAGAGTGCCAAAGTAGGCACAGCCCTAGAGAGACCCCAGAGGGTTTCTCATGTCACCTCAGAGAGATCAGAGTGTGTCTGGGTGCCCGAGTCTCTCATGCACCCATTGACCCAGCTCCTTTCTGAAGGAGTTTGGTTTGGCTGCCCTGTTAGCTGGGAGTAACTTAATTTTGCAAGGGTCAGAGCTTTGAGTCTGCTGCTTGTTTCAGCCGGGAACAGCCACCAGATCCCAGATGGATCCCCACAGGAATGCTTGGGGGGCTGAGGGTTTGGCTGGCCAAGGAGAAGCTTGTGTTCTGCTCCTCAGAAAGGGCAAAGGCACCGCTCAGGGAGGAGAACGGTCCTGGAGCCAGGATCCCAAAGCCAACGTGCTGGAAGTGTTTTGTAATAGAATTCCACAAGAAAATTAAATCAATTACTGAGTCTAATAAAGCTCTCAAGGTTTTTAATTAAACGAAGTTTTAATTAAAGCAGCACGAGCCCATGCTCTTTTGATATTCTGCCTCAGACCCTAGAGGATTGCAACTCCTTTTTGTAATTTACATGGGCAGGATCAATCACTGGAGTCACAAAAATGTGAGAACTTTGTCAATTTTATGGGATGAAATACTGTCCAACTCAGGCAGCTCAGGGCTGGGAGGGGTGCATGGATTGGGGAGACCTGTCCTGCCCTTGGCATCAGCCTGGGCTGTTGCTGTCCTAGGAAAAGTCCTTTCCCAAGCAAAATTCCTGCTGTCTAATCCAGGAGGCTGCTGTTTGCATGAAGTTATACAAGCTCTATAATTCCCCCATGCCATGTCAGAGCTGGGATTTTTGCCTTCTCCCCAAATAAACCCCTCTCTTCCCCACTGAGTGCCTGTCCCTGGCTGCTGCTCTGCCCCAGCAGCGCTGGCCCAGGAGAAGGGCAGGAAAACTACAGGCAAATCAGACCCACATCCTTCAACCTGGACATCTGGTAAGTGGCCCCAGAATGTTCTGCCTCTATTTTAGTCTTGTTTTGCACACAATATGCCCAAAACATGCTTTATTTCTTAAGGAGATAAGGATCTTTATGTAACCCATTTTTCCTTAACGCTAAGTCCTTTGTCAGGATTAAAGAATCCTAAAACATCTGTACGGGCTTGGGTGGCAGATGTATAGAGAAAGCAGCCTAAAATAACATGGAATATTAACCTACTAAATGAGGTATTAAAAAATAAAATAACAGGAGCCTCTCACATTCGTAGTTATAGTCAGTTCCTGACCCCGGCTATCACGATGCAGGCAGATAACAACGGTGTGCCATCCGCAGGGATTTCCATCTGAATGGTCCAAAAATTTTCCTTTTTTAAAATTCTGAGGAGCCGAGCTGTCCCAGTGACATGTGTTGGGTCCTTCTGAGCCACTGTGGGGCTGCATCCATCCATCAGGAGAGTCGGAGCAGCCGGCTCAAGGCACACTGCGTAACAGTGGCAACTTAATTTGAATTTATTCAATACTACTTAAAAAGCAGTCTTTTGTATTAAGCAGACTGATGGACAGACACTTCAGATGGGGGTGAAGATTTGTGTGAACAGGATGAAGGAGAAATGCTTTTCTTGGGGCGAGGGAAGGCACTTTCACCTACCGTGTGTGTGCAGAGGGACCAAAGGGAAACCTGGCCACCACCCTGCGCAGCCGGGCTTGAACCCCGGGGCTGAGGGAGCTGGCAGGGACCCCCTCTCCAGTTTTACCAGTCCCTGGGGCACATCACCAGTGTCCAAGGAAGTCTGGGAGCTGTGGACCACTCACCAAGAGCTCTACAGGTGCTCATTGGCTTTAACGACTCGGCATGGATGGATGGACGCAGGGGTGCACAGATGGATGGCTGAGAGCACTCAGTGACTGCTTTCCCAATACCCGTGATCAAACCTGATGCAGTTGTAAGTCTCCAGAGCAGGTCAGGAGTAATCTGCAGTGCCTTGGCCAGTTAGAGCCCACCCTTAGCAGCCTCTTCCGGCCCATTTCCAGCGATCCATACAGGTCCCATCAGTCCTGGACACAGCCAGCTCCCTCCCAGCCAGCCAGCTAAGGCCATTAGTGTGATTACTGGAGGTCGTGAAGTTCAAACCAAAATGTCAATTTTCATTTGGAAGAATGGTCGCATTTTAGGAGCAAAGAGATTTTTTTTTTCTCTCTCAAAGAGACCCCGACTGTGAAATCATTGCTCCCCAAAGACTTGCAAATTTCTGGCCGGAGAAAGGTGCCAATAGCTGCTGGAGCCAATAAAAAGATTAACAAGGGTCACCGGTGCTTTAAAAAAACTCAAAAGCTCTGGGGCCTATTTTGAAGATATTAACCACTGCCTTTACCTTGCGCACGTTCATCACTGGGTTTGGGGTCTTTATGGATTTATTGACAAGACATTGCCATTAATCTTACCCACAGAATGCCAGCCTGGGAGTCACCTAGGTGACATCACCCCTTCGAATGGGAGCATTTAGCCAGAGAAGTTTTAAAAGGAAGATTGAAATAAGACAAAGCAGCTGGTGGGTGAAGTGGAGGGCTGCAGGAAAAGCATCCACTGAGCAGCCTCTGTGAGTCTGTGAAGGCAAAGACCTGACCTTGGGGAGGCAGCTGGGTCCTGCTCATTGATTCAGCGGGGTCAGGATGCCACCCCCACGCTCTGAGGTTAATGGTCCACATCTGGGGGCGATTCAGAAGGGCGGAGAATTGGCAAGAAGATGGATGCCACTCAAAGTGGCCCAGGAAAGGGTGGTATGGTGCAGTCATTGGAAATTTTAGGTGTCTCCTTTCTGGAGAAACTCAAAATAACTCCAAAAGGCCTTGCTCACATCGAGCTGCTGCTGGGAACACTGGCTGTGCTGTGGGTGGCACAGGACAAGGCTGGGTGGGCTCCTGCCCACCTAGGAGATGTCACGCTTTTCAGGTGGGTTTTTTCTTCTATGTCATTGTGTTAAATAATTAAGTCTGTTCCATCTTTACCTGCTGACAATGTGGCACTTAATTAAGTGGTTTAATTAGAAGCTGGCAGATTTAATTAAGTTTAGGACTGTAGAGGTGACTGGGAGCCTCCAGCTGAGTTGCAGAGCCTTTTCCTGGGGGAGCAACAGGGGCTGCTGGCGAGGGAGAAACCTTTGCTCCTTCATTGTCCTCAGCCAGGCCAGGGAGGGAACCACCACCCCGCTGCGTCCCCCCACCATCTCCTCACTGCAGAGGGTTGGGCTTTGCTCAGATTTTTAGGAGAGCTGAGATCCTTACTGGGACCATAGAGAAGGAGGCAGATGTGCGGGTATGGCCAGGCAGATGGGTGGGTTTAACAGGAGGTGGGTGTTGGGATCCAAAAGTTCTACCCAGTGTCACACATGTCTCCTCAGTGTGGCTAAACCCCCTGATCACTGGGATGGATGGCTGTGTGCAGGACAGGTATCAGGGTGAAGGCTGCCGTGGGCTCTGGAACAGCATCTGCAATTCTAGACCATGCCTAGGACTGTCCAAAAGATGTATTGCTTTTTAATAATGTAAATATGTAAATATTAGTGAGGTGCCATTAATCCTCCTTGCCTCAGCATGATACCACTCTTAAGAACAAATGTAATAAGATACTATTAATATGCAAAGTAATAGTACATTAACCTGACTAACACCAATAAATTGCAGAGCTTAGCTCAAAGCGAGAAGTTGGTCACGGAGCAGCCTTTTGGTCCACCTCTGGCAGCCCCTCAGGCTCTGTGGTGCAGAGGAACCCTGTGTCTCCATCCACAGACCCCAAATCCAGCTCCATTAAAAGTTTCCAGCCCCCCCAGCTCCCTGCCTGCCCTGCCTGCCTTTGGTGCTATATTTCCTCTTGAAATACAAGCACATACAGGGATTAAAAACAAGAATGAGCGCCCTGATTTACATTTGCTAGGCTGTGAGCACAGGCTACGGCCACCTCTCTGCGGCCCTGACAGGGCTTTGAGCTGTGTCAATGGTGAGTGGGAACAGAGGCACAACACACAGCAGACCAAAAGGAGCAGGGGAAACCATAAAGTCTGAATTTAGGGCTTGAAAAGGAAATTATTCTGTGCAAATGGCTGCTTCAGTTCAAATCAGCCCTGCCTTGTAAATCCTGGTGAAATAACCAATATTTCAGCAGCACACAGACTTCTGGAGACCTTCACCTCTGTGTGTCCTCTGAGCCCCGCACCCAAGTATGTGACTGGAGTGCAATTCAGGCATGAACACAGCCATGGGTCAAAGTAATTCTGTTTAATTTGGTAATCTGGGCCCTTTATCATTAATGAGTCCTTTGGGGGTGGGGGTCAGAGCATCTCTTTTTTGGCTGAAGAGAGCAGCAGAGATTAATGTTAATATTCAGGCTGTTCAATAGAGCAGAAAGACCTTTCGCTATTGATAGCACTGTTGGTTTTCACCTCTTTGGTGGATGGAAATTGCCAAATTAATCTCTCATTAAATCTGAAATTAATCCTCAATTTCATAATTAATGAACATCAGAACCACAGATTTACCTGGTTAGAGTATATTGAGAAACTGTATACAGTAGATGTCTGCAAATAATCAAGACTGTATCCAAGAAAAGGAGTGGAAAATAATTATTGTCGGTTCCTCTATATAAGAATTAAGTGGCACACAATAATATTATCAGGCAGTTGAATTATCAGTTTGAAAATTTTTTCCCCAGAATTTTCTAGAATTCACTGCTGGGGGATGTTGTGCAAGTTATTACTGTGAAGGAGCTATAAAAAAAACTACACAAATTTGTGCATTATATGTCCATCTACTGCTTTCAATCCAGGAGGTCTCTAGTTGGTGGGTTGCCAAGTTGCAACATCTTGAAGGGATATCAGTTAAACCATTCTAAACTCATGCACATAAGGCTTTAGGCCAACCAAAAGAGCTCCTGTTTATTTGCCCAAGCTGTTTCTGCCTTTCATTTATGGTCATTTGCTTCCATGTATGCAGAAAGCATGGAAGTACTTAGGAATAAATACAGTGAATGCAAAAGCAGTTTGGTGAAGGGGCTGTGAGAAGAAGAGGAAAGAGGTTTTGGACACATTCAGAAAATCAAGTGGATGTAGGCAGCAGGAGAATGATGAGA
>NW_010168766.1:0-26827 GCF_000695765.1 Mesitornis unicolor
CACATGGACTTTGATGTACTCTATACCGTCTCCTTCATCCTGATAGACTGCCAAGGTGAATGAAGACCTGCAACCTGGACCCCACAGATTGCTGAATAGAGACAGTCCTTAACTTGGTGAAGTGGACTCTACTGCTGCAGGAAATGGTATGGAACAAGGGGTGGAATGTTACGGTTTAAGGGTTACCACCCTGAAACGGAAGGACAGGTGGTGTCTGTAGGACTCTGGGTGGTCTGAGATCAGTACTGTTCCCTCCCCTTTCTGGCCACAGTCTATAAAAACCCGAGGAGGCCCAAGGTTTTAACAGGCTTTTCTTGGTTTCCTGGGCTGCTTCCTGTTGCATCTTGGGACGGCTGGACTTACCTCCACGTGCTCGGCAGCATCCACCACCATCCGCTCCCGGCACCACCGCGGTCCCTGGTGACAGTCACAGCAGTCGCAGCAGCCATGAGACACTGCTTGGACACTTCCACTCGGGACTACTGGGATCAGGTTTTTGTATATAGTTAAATATCCGTTGTCCCTTAGTAATTCCCTTTTCCTTTCCCCTGTTGTTTTTCATTAAACTTGTTAGTCTTAACTTCCAACCTTGTGCGAAACATCTTTTTCTCTATTCCCTTTTTTTTTCAATCCTCCCCCTGAGAGGGTAGGGGACAACAGAGAGAAAAACCTGCTCTCTGAGCCTTAAACGGAGACATTTCTTCTTTGTAAATTTGTGCTGACTACTCCAAATCATCTTATCCTTCATGTGTTTGGAAACTGTTTCCAGGATTAGTTCATCCAACACCTCCTCAGGGACTGAGGTGAAGGTGACTATAGTTTCTCAGATGTTCCTTTTTCCCCTTCTTGAGGAATATGTCACACTCAAACATCTGAACTTAGGTATCTTAATTTGGGGCTGAATTTTACACCACAGATGTAAAAAAATGCAGGAAAATCTAGCAAAGCGCACAGGGAATAAATCTGGTTATATACCTCCCAAACAGTATAACCTCTGTCTTTCATTAAATAGGATTTTATTACAAGGCATGGTTTATATTTAGTTGATATTCTTCTGGCTTGGAAGCTATGAGGCTGAAATTGCTACCATACTCTATTGCCATATAAGATCATATAACCTGTTCCCAAATTCATGTAAAAAATTGTTTGGGAAGCAGAGAAATTCTAATCAGACTAGTACACAGTGAAGTACCAGGAACTTTTTGATTGCATGTCTTTGAATCACCTGCCTAATAAAGCTTTTCACTCTCTTACAGCAGTATTGCCAACCCTAAGATGTAAAGATTGCAAAAATTTATGAGAAGATTTCTTCAAAGTTTAGACAAAAAATAACAGACTCTAGGATCCTTCATTTAGCCTCTCAATTGAGTCTTTATATGTAAAACACATTTTCTCAGTAAACATAGAAGCAGATTTTTCTTTCTCCTCCTTTAAAAAAAAAGGATAATTACCCATTTGATCTCTTTCTTCCAGCATCTGACTTTAACAAACCACATAATGTCACAGCACTCCCCACGAAATGAACAAAGCAGAAGCAAAGATACACTGGTACCCTTGAGAAATTACACTCCTCCTTGGTATTAGTAAAGCTTGAAGATCACATCTTCATGGGATCCGAAGCACGTGATTGGTGCCCTCGGGTTTTATGGTTACTTACGTCTGCAGAGATTATTATCTGTCAAATAACAGTGTAGTTTAAGCTAATCTGCTTCAATAAAAGTCTTTATGCCAACTGTTAGCATGCTGTATATTCTGCCTACACCTTACTCAGTGGCAAGCACATCATGCTGAGCGTTTTTACTAAGCTTCAGTGTTCTTTTCCACAGCACAAACTGTGCAGCCATTAATTCATTCATGATCTCCTTAAATAAGCTAGACCAAATTGCACCCTCAAATATACAACCAAAACTTTCATTGGTTGCAATCTTTGTAGAGTCAATGGAAGCTGAGCCCTGACTTTGTATCAGAGGGCAGAATGTGACCCAATCCATTCATTAAGTGGCCTTAGTCTGTTCAGCTTTTTGTCACATTGAAGGAGCGGGGAGAAACAGATTATCGATGGAGAATGAAACAGTGAGAAGCAAGGGCTCTCAAAGGTTTGTGATAAGCAAAGACTGAACAAAACAAAAGCTTGAAAAAAGATACATAAAAATGCTCAACTATTTAAAAGGTGAGTAAAGCACTTCTCATTGTCAACACCTTGAAATACAAAGATTATACTTTTATTTTATTACTATTATATATTATTATTAAATTGTCTTTCTTATATTTTAACCCAGGGAAAATGGTAATGAGGTGAGGGACTTTATTTTTATTCTGTGACAAATTATAAGGTTTTATCTTTATATATTAAATTAAATTCAATTTATTCAAAGAAAAACAGTATGTGCTGCAGTTATTAAACATTCTCATTGTAAGTATTAAAAATTAAGATTCAAAGATAAGTTCAACTGTTTCATATAAAGTAAAAATACCTTAAACTTTAACATAAAGTTTTGACAAAAAATTGGTAGCTTAATAGATCCAGGTTTCTAACAGAAGTCTGAGTTATGTTCAGCAGAATCTGGGATAGTTGAGAGCAGTTTCTTGCAAGGAGATTACCCTAAAAAAAACATTAAAAGAATAACAGCTTGTTTTGTGCACTTCAGCTCGCTTTGTGCACTTTGCTCTTCTGAAACACTTAACACTGTATAATCTAGAAAGCTGGTAACAATCATGAACCCAGTCTGAAAATCCTGGAGGTGATCAAGAGGGCCATTCAGATACCCTGCTTAAACCTCAGGTGTGCATTTTGTCTGGAAGACTGACGTTAGGTGGTTTGTACCCCTCCTGGGTCACCAGAGACATAGACATCTGTGGGAAAATGTTTCAGAAACTTCTCTCTTAGCATGTGCTAACAAGTTATTTACTAAAGTAAATTGATACTTTCACTTTTATATGAGGTTTCTCACCAGAATTTCTGAAGAAAGGTGGTAACTTAGTGAATTGTGACATATTTGTACTGCAATGTAAAAAACTACAAAGTCAAAACTTCTTTTGGGTGAAGCTCTTAAACTTAAAGCCTGTATAAAAAAACAGCTTTCCTGTTATTATGACACAGTGAAATATTTCAGAACCCTGACTTAAGAAACAAGTCCATGCTCATCCTCTGAATGGCCTAAAAGGGAGAGTGCAAAACCAGCGAAATGAGGTACCTCTAAAAAATCACAAAATATGGGTTAGTGTCTTGAGCTTCCGTCTCTCAGGATTCATTGTCCTCCACCCTTTCCAAGAAGTAGGCACCTAAGACTACATTTTCTCACAAAAAGGAAGTGGAAAGGGAAACACTTTGCTTCAGCATTCAATGCTGCAGAAGGAAAGTGCACAGTCAGGGTGAGTGACTCAGCGGCAAGGTCCTCTGCTCCTTTCCAGGAGAGAGGTGAACCCACAATGGAGGCTCAGTGGTTCTACAGAAGTTGCTGGTTATTAAATCTCACCTGACTTGTTTTGCCATCTGTGTTATACTACATTTCCATTAATGCAGAATGAAATAAATACTTACAAGTTGCATCCTCTACAGGAGAAGATATACATTTCAAGTGGTATAACAGTTTGCAGACAGACAGGCCAGTCCTGGTCTGTCTGACAGCCTAACCTGAATTTTCTGTTGCTGAGAAGCAATGCTTTAGAAATTATACACCACAACAATAGCATGGAACATTTACGGGAGCTGTACATCAGGCATGGATATGTTCAGTTAGAAAGGGTATTGGAGATGGGATTGCATGGAGTTATCACAGATCTTAAAAAAGGTTGCTTAGGTCATTAATGCCGCCTAGATAGCCACACAGGTGTTTTCTCTATAATACAAAGTGTAGAATCTTAAAAAAAACCCAAAAGCCTTGTTTTTACCAAATCGTTGCAGAATAGATGTTCAGTCATTGTCCTTTAGAAACAAGAATTGCCTGCTTTAACAGAGAGATTGAACAGAGATTTCTGACGAAGTATTTCATAACTTTTTCATATCCTTGTTAATTAGAACAAAACATGTATCACACAACATTATATTAAGACCTTCACCACCATTTGTATTTTTAAAGAAATATAGAATAATTTCAATCTTACAACCTATCAAAAATAGAGCAACCCCAATTTAATTGATTCTGATGATTTTGCTCAGGGTCAAAAAAGAATAATCTAAATGCATGTGTCTCAAGGTTTATATTTTCTGATTTCAAACACAAACATATATATTTTGAAGAAACATTCATCTATTAAAGTTTTTTCAACAGAATTACTGCCTTCAGTTTGTTTTCTCACAAAATAAGAGACTCTTTTCAAATTTGCTCATCTCTTTCTTTATTATAAGGCAAAGATAAATAAGTCTTTTTCACTCAACCTGCTGAGATAACTTGTGCCCATACCGAAAGGTGATCTGTTCTAATCAACTTCGTGAAGTCTGATGGAATTACATTGAACATATTTCATACCTGACACAACTACAGAATGATACAGTTCAGGACAAACATTGGTGACCTGAATAATACATGATAGACAGATGACCGGGTGAGAAAAGTAATTTTTCACCTACACCACTTGAGTTTCTTTATTAAAGGCTGAGACATATTTGATGGAAAGAAGGCTGCTTTGCCAGCTAAAAGCTGGTGTGTTTTATTAATAGCTCAGTCAGTATTCCCTTGCCATTTTACTACTTGAAACATTATTTTGACAATAAAATACTACATGCATCTAGTTTGCATGGAAAGTACCATGGAAAATACCACCAACACTACTAAAGAGAAAAAAATAAACATTTAAGAAATATAAAGTTAATTATGTAAGTGCTAATTCTTAATAGCTCCACATATTTTAAATTTAGTGTAAAAATTCACATGAAGGAGAAAGAATTCTAGAAATAAAACACAATCACAAAAGAATGTAGCATATATCTGTAAATGGGTAGAAATTATCTTTCCCATGAGCTTGCAAGTAGATACAATACATTTAGGAAGAAATGCACTTTTCATAA
Organism: Mesitornis unicolor; assembly: GCF_000695765.1. Lineage (NCBI taxonomy): Eukaryota > Metazoa > Chordata > Aves > Mesitornithiformes > Mesitornithidae > Mesitornis > Mesitornis unicolor. The sequence goes on from NW_010168766.1 coordinate 5,009, forward strand.
AAGGCAAGTAAATTTGGCTTCAACAATAAGGTATTGTTTTATGTAACTTAAATAGTATTTTGACAAAAAGGTTAAGTTTAGGACAAACAATAATATCTTAGAAGTTGCCCTGTGGAAAGGTGGACTGCCTCAAATATTTCTGTGTCTGAAACCATACCAAGTTTTACTCTTGGCTATATTTTTTCTCTGCAGACTGCAGCCAGGACAAATAGTTTTCTACAGATTCACAGCCTGTGACCAATGATTCCAAAGGGTAGACAAAGAGCACATGCTCATATTGTATTAATGATGCTTGTTCCATCAATTTAATAAGTGGGGTCCTTCCACTCATCATTGCTATCATGAACTCTCAACAATCTCTTTTCTGTGCTCAAAGAAGCTTAAAACTTTAAATAAAATATCAGAAAATTATTGTGATAGTGTTCTACTTGCTCTAACAGAAAAACGTAACAGATATACTTAAACTACATTTCTTCAGTTATTGCTTTTATGGTAGCCTTTTTAAGCAAATTGAATGCACATGTAATACTGAAAACAGTCTAAAAGCTGCTATAAGTTTAAATGTGAGTACAAAACCGATTATGGATCCAGTGAGCAAACATCACTATATAGTTGCAAATATTTCATCTGATAGAATAAGAACTTGTTCCTTGGTACAGGAAAACACAAAAAAGATGACCTGAGAGAAATAAAACTATTTTAAAGTATGCAGTGTTTGATACTGGACAGGTTTTGCTAACATTAGAAGTATTCCATATTTATACAACATTTACATACAACTTTAAAGGTATAGTGCTTAATCAAATTAACAATAAGTTAGACCCAACTGTATGAGAAGTTATCCTAAATCTGCAAATGGCTTTTAAATCCTCTGCTTTTCCATATATAAATAGATAACACAAACACTATTTTTCACTCAGGAAGAATAGCTTTTTAGGCTTTATTGATTCTTGATTTTTCAGACAGTAGTAGAACAGCCACAAAGAAATGGCTTCCTCTCATATGTACATGGAGCTTTTGTCATATCTTAACTACAACAAAGATTCCTTCATGCAAGTAAGCCTTAGTATCTCTGATGAAGCCCACAGGCCTACGCAATTTGGATCATCGTAGCTGAAGATAGGGTCTTATTAAGCATAATATTCTACACTTCTCAGTAGGAAATTACCTGACAAAAGTTGCATGATACATTTTCCCAAATTAAATGTTTCAACAGCTGTTTGTGGTATAATTTAATAAACTGAAAAGATCACTACAATAATGTTGTGCAAACACATCTTCAAGCTAATACTGAGAATAATATTTTATGTCATAAACTTTTGTTGAGAGGAGGTGGACTGTAATGCCCAAATAAAGTGTTCTCCACATCAGGTACAACTACTGGGAAATGGGTGACAAAACATTTGGTAGGAGATTTCAGACTAATGCAGAACATGAAATTTAAAAGTCTCTCATAGAGTACAGTACCCAGTGGTATTCTGCATGGAAACTTGAGCCTAAAACTCCTTCATCCAATCATTAATCTCCAGTGTCAAACATGACAGAACACATGTGCAGAAAAACACACTTACAGAAGGAAACTGTTGAAAAATCTTTTTTCATCACAATGACACAAGCAATGTACAATCTTAAAGTATTTCAGAAAAATAATTCATTAGTTTCTGTATGGGACCCAGTCACTGCTTTATTTGAACAGTGTGAGGAGTAATTTTAAATTTTTATAGATTTGACAGGTCTTACCATAGCAGCTATGTTTTTATTGATAATTTTTGGAACTTAACAGAGATCCTTCATCTTACAGAAGTTTCCAACATAAGAATATTTTATTTGTAATGATGAAATCTATTTGCTTACCATCAGAATACAGATTTCTTCTCAATTTGGACTCTCTTTGCTGGAATAGTGCATTTAATTTATGTCTATCCATAATAACAAACCTAAGGTTTGTTAGTTGAGCTTTAGAGAGTATAATACATCTTCCAGAGGCTGTGGGCAATAGCAGTGACTAAGCTAAAACATCTATGAGTTCCTCCAGGAATCAAAGGAAGTTGGCTTCAGGCCCTCATGTCCAAACATGGGTAAAGAAAAAGCAAAACTGTCCTAGTGATCTTTGGAAGTCAATTGTTTTTCTCCTGTAAACACTGAATATATACATAAAGCAAAAATATCAAACATCCTGTGAAGTAGGCAAGTTATATCATGACAATATATCCAGTAGCTAAGCAGCAAATGAACATGTTAAAAATTGCTGGAAAGCAATTTGAGGACCAAGCAGGAAGGATCCCCAGATCAAACCAGGCATAGAAGATGTGAAAACATAGCTAAAATAATAAAATCTTATTTACAAGTTTAATAACATGCTCCCCTCTTTTGTATTTCCAGTATTGGTAATTTGTCTTAGTGTTCTTGCTGGATAATATAAACATCCATTGGGTACGTGGACATCTCTTTCATTCTACTGTTTTCACTTTGGCATATGCTGGTCACTGTCTAGTAGTTGTAAAAATGTCTGCAACCAGGAAGGCACAATGAAGTCTCTTTCCAACTTTCATTAAGTGTATAGCTATGCTATTTTAAGCTTAATCTTTACTCTGTAAATCATTCTTTGTGCTACAACCATTAGCTGCAAGGCTATACTTATGCTATCATATTCTTATCATATAATACCAATATCCCCAGCATGTTACCATACAGGGTAAAATCCTCAGTCACTATATAAAGAACACTATCCCTACTTACTCTTCACATGACGGGTTTCAACTAAACAGCTGTAGAGGTTTCAAGTTTTGTTTATGACAAATCATCATTTATGTTGCTGCAGGTCCAGTTCTTTTGACTGTATTAGAAACAAGAATAATATCCTATTATTCCTATATAAAAAACTGCAGGTTATTACAATTAAAACTCTCTATCTGGAGTTGGGAAAGAAACGAAACAAATGTGCAAATAAGAACAGTTTGTGCCCATTCCTTCTGTTCATCAGCAACTTGTAGCAGTCTGTTACAACACAGTTATAGATTTAAGGACTTGTCTTCACCAAGTATTGGGATCTTCAGAGTATCACATTTTACCAGTAGGCTGAACTCAATCCAATCTAGAACAGTGGCTAAACTTCATTTCTCAAGATACTTTGGTAGTTTTGTTGCTCATATGGTATAGCTCAAAGCTGTTAAATGGCAGCAATGAAGAGCTTCATCATAAAATTTCACTTCATGACAGAATCAAGCTTATTTGCCAGTGTGCTATCCCTTTCTTTTGATTTTCAGTTTTCATTTTATTCCTTTTAAGTTGTAGATTTTTTTTGACTGAACTTTACTACTGTGCACTGCCAAGAAACTCATGTGTGCTATATACCAAAAACCTTAAAAGGAAGAAACTGCACTGTAGTTTCTTTAGCCACACCTGTGGATATTTTCACCAGTAGCTATTTACATGTACAACCACAGGGCACTTGTCTAGCAAAAAGAGATCCAGACTAAGCTGTTAACTATAAGATCAGGTTTTAAGTCTATCTTCATCAGTTCAGAGGAGGAAAATCAACCACCTCTACTCTTCCTTTATAAGAGATTCAAATGCTTAAAAAGCCTTCAATATTCGATCAATAGATACAATCTAACATGTTAAGCAAGAAAAATAGTAAGACTAGATGCTCAAGAAGTCCCAAGTACATTATGCAAGCTTTTCATCAAAACACTTGCCAAAGAAAATCACAATCTTTTCCAACAAAATTTGTAATTCTTTCTCCTAGAGTTTGAAGAATGACATTCTCTTTGCTGATACAGCCTTTGGTCTTTCTAACTGCCCTCAATCTATACTAAGCAAGCAAATAAAATTAAAATTACAAAAAGTAAATGAATAAAGTAAATTTTCCATTTCCATTTCTCCTAGAGGGATTCATGTTACATATATTTGATGTTTCTTCTCTCCTTAGGAATTAGCTTTCTCTTTCTGATTTCTTCCTCCCAAGAGTAATGTTCAGATCACTGCATGCTCACATTTGAGAAAGAAAATCTAACCCATAGTATAAATTTCTACAGACAGACAAGTTATCCCCATAGCACATGTCATGGCATACAAACTCACTTTTCTCTTTCCATACCATTTTTGGTAAATGTAATCTTAATTCTATTAATTCTGTCATTTATGTTTTCTGTAGGTATTTTCTTATGAGAAAGGATATAGAAATAACTGCTGTGGCAGAGTAGTACAGACTAAAAATGAAGAGGAGAAAGATTCTTTCTTAGAAAAAATATGTTAGGCTTTAATCATGCATAACTGCTGAGCTGAGGGGATAGAATTGCTAAAATTTTCAATCTCACAGACAGTAGAAAAAGCTCTGAATATTTATAAAAAATTTATTTAGCTATTTAAACAAAGATATTTGTAGTTATGTATATTTTGGGCCAAATTATGCTCTGTGATTCATGTGCTTCTATAGAAATCAATAAATCAAACTAACATGCAAACATAACATATAGCAGAAAGTGAATCCTTGGAATTCATTGTCTCTTTAACCTTCTCTGCTATTGAAAAATAATTGTAATTTTCAAGAACATAAAGATGATTTTTGCATTTGAATTTCAAAAATCTCACTGCAGAAAGACAATATGTATTTGTATTCATCCTGAATTTGATAGGACAGCATAAATGTAGCATGTAAAATTCCTACTTAACAAGACTTCACACTGAAAAAGGTTCCTTTTCCCATTTTTGTCAGTGCCTAACAATGTCTTGTTGATTAGCATATCACCAGACTGTTAATGGAAAAAAATACCACTAAAACCATCTTGTTATGCTGACTGCCTACCAAAGGTGCATAGCTCAAGCAATTCTTTCTGCAAACTGATCTGCTTCCATTTTAGAATCTGTAACCTTTTTCCTATTTTTTTTGTTTTTTTCCCCTAGGAGTTTTTTGTCCCCTGATAGTTAGAAGTCCATTCTTTGTTTCTCAAAATGTCTCACAAAATATTTGTGATTGGAATTAACATAAATCCAGAAGTGATATTGACATCAGTGGATCAGTGGAGAAAGTTTCACAGCACACTTTAAACCCTCTCTCTGTTTTCTAACACAAATATACCACTCAGAATACATTAAAGTTTAGGCCATCATGATAGCAGGGTACATATATATGTTGATTTCTCTGAAGACTGCTCACTTGCTAAAGACACATTTCTTTCTTTTTTCATTATTTTGTAAAAATTAGTTTTTCATTACTGAAAATACAGCACTTGACACATTTTATATACCTTTTTCACAATTTGGAAGGTTAGTGTCATCTGGTGTTCAACTTCTCCATCCAGCTTCTCTCTCTCTCACTCCCATTTCTTCACAACTCAGTCTATAATTTTGCTTTGATTCTTATGTGCATGATTTTGTACTTAGTACTTAATAAATTTAACCCTACTTCTATTACTTGCAGTGCTAGTATAATGCAGTTCTTCATGATATTCTGTGCCTTTCTGTTGGCATGGCCAGCCAACAGTTAGTAACCCACAAATTTGGGGCTATTCAGCCTGGAGAAGAGAAGGCTCTCTGGGGACCTTATTGCAGTCTTCCAGTTTCTGAAGGGGTCCTACAGCAAAGCTGCAGAGGGATTTTTTAAAAGGGCAGGTAGCGACAGAATGAGGGGGAAAGGTTTTAAACTGGAAGAGGGTAGATTTAGACTAGATATTAGGAAGAAATTCTTTACTGTGTAGGTGATGAGACACTGGAACTGGTTGCCCAGGGAAGTTGTGTATGCCACCTCCCTGAAAGTGTTCAAGGCCAGGTTGGAAAGGGCTTTGGACAACCTGGTCTAGTGGAAGGTGTCCCTGCCCATGGCAGGAGGGTTGGACTGGATGATCTTTAAGCTACCTTCCAACCCAAACCATTCTATAATTCTGTGATTCTGTGATTCTCTGATTTTAAATTTACTTAGCACAATTTTTTATTGCAGACATATAACAAAATCAGACAAGACTCTAAAAAAACACGAGTAATAGCTTCACCACACCATTCTAGCTATCTTTCCATATTGGTCCTTAATCTTTAATTATTTTTCAGTTAATTCTCATATCTTAGCTAAATTCATAACTTTCCTTGCAGAACTATTTCAGAAGTTTTGCACAAACAACTGGATATACTTAATTTCTTCTGTCTAAAGAACATTTTGTTTTTCAAAGAATAGATTAGCTTTCCATGACTTACCTTTGACAAACTTATGCTCCATTTTATTCCATTTATTCTTAACTTGAATTATTTTTTCTTTCAAGACTTGTTTAAAATCTTCCATATTACTGAAGGCAAACGAGGAGGCATTGTAGTTACTCAATTCTCTTCTTCTGCTATAGACATACCACTTTGGTGACTTTCAACTTTTCATACTTACTACAAGCCATCTTCAGTATACTCTAGCCAACTGACTGTACTTTCACCAACATTTCTAGGGTTTTAATCTCTTTCAATTTTCTACATTTTTAAACTTTTACTCTTTTTGAGAATAGTGATATCTTCTCTTTGCCTTTTCCATGATACTTTTAACCCTCCTGTAAAATTTAATCTGCCCTTAAGGCTTCCAGCTCCACTTTCTTCTTGTAGGAAGGTTTCAGAAGCAGAGTTTGCTCTTTCAGGACACGTCTTGCAATCGTGCTTTCTCCCAGTGGTTTCATCATCACATAGCAGTTAAACATATTAACAGTAAAGTTCTACAACACTTTATACTAATTTCTCTTTCAATCCCCTCAAATAAAAACCTAGTCCTTCTGAAGACCTCCCTGTAAAAGTATAACCTACTCACAGACAAAACTTAGCTCTTAACTAAATTTCCATTTATTGTTAGATATGATACCACACAAACAACTTCCCCTTAAGCCAGGCCTATGTAGAGGAGAAACCACCTCAGGTCTAATCTCTTTGCTATAACCAGGATCTTTCCCATTTCCTCTGTCTTGTCTGCCAGGGAGCACAGGGAACATGGTGCAATAGACTGAACTGCCAGCAAGCGTCTTTCAGTGTCCTTCCCCACATTTGTTACCTATATGTTTTGGAAAGTGGATTCCTTTACACATTCACTGAGATTCTCATTATATTTCCTAGAAAATGCTGTATGATCCCAATCAAGTTCCAGAAAAAAATATATAATTTTTATTTGCACAAATAGTGGAAGAGATTTGAGATTTTCTAGCTTCCTTTCCTCTTGCATTTTATGTCAAATCTTCTACTGTAAACTGATGGATAGAGGACTACATGATTGTGTGCATGTCCAGTGTTTAATAAAACAGACAGTAATTTAATCTATATGTTTAAAGTGATAAATAAGTAAAATAAGGTAAACATCATGTTATAATGAAAGAAGTCTGTATCCACAGAAAAATATAATGGATATATTCATATGAAGCTTACACTTCAGAGACAGTCATCTGAGCAACTTGGCTGTTAGGAGAAAGAAGTAAAATGGGATTTGTAATATTATTATGCAAAAGAAAAGGAAGGAAATCTATACTCTGGTGAAGATGGCTGCTTTTATTAAAAAATATTCTAGAAATAATTTCTATTTCTGGTTAGATTTTCCTAAAATTATTCTTAAATACAATGCCACTGAAGTACCATAAGGAGAATTATATGCAAGCTTCAGTGAGTTTTTAATGTTTTTTTTTCCCATTCACAGGACGGACAATGGCAACATCTATTCCATGCATGAGCTGGAAATGTTTTTTTGAGGAAATATTTGCTTAATTTTATGAGCTGTAGCTACATTGTTAATTCAGATCTGGTTCTTAAGTTTCCAGGATAAGTTGTCACCTCAGGCCAATACTCTACGCTGTAGGTCTAGTAAATGAATAAATACAGATTTCCACTATACTATACCTGCCAGCTCTCCACTTTTTAATCTCATTCATAGTTTTATAGGAGTATTTCTAGTCACAGCATAAAGTCTTGTATTTATCTTGACTTCTATTCATCACCTCTTGTCCTGCTGTCTCTTGCTTTTCATGCAGTTCCTGGATATCCCATTTTAAAACCCAGCACACCCAGAAGGAATGTAGACTTTTCAGCTTAAAGGGAGAAACATTCTAATTAAGAGGTGTAAATCCTTCTGTTTCACATATTTTAAAAAAAGATTAGAGCCAAGACTCACAATTTTCCAAGAACAATCTCTCCAGCTACTGTGTGTACTACATAAAGGAGTAGAGCCAGGTTATTTTAGCCACTTATGAAACTCAATGTATTTGCAGAGGGGCCAAATACAACAATCAACTGTATGAAAAGCAGAATCCTTCAGCAATCCAGTGGTGAAACAGCTGGGTTTGAGCCATTTTTCCATGTAAATGTAACGAGAAGTAGTAGGACTTTTACTCTTTGCACACTGAGCTTGCATAAGTTTCCTGTGCATATTTCCTTTATTTAAGGGAGTTAAAAAAACAAAACAAAACAAAAAACCACACAAAAAACCCCACCAGTAAGTCAGTATTTACTTATGGCAATAGGAATTCCAATAATAACAATAATAATAAAAATAATAATAAAAAATCCCAGCTATGTCACACATACAATTTTTACCTCTATTTAGCTAGATTCCTACGGGAACATGGATAGCATATCTTTATCTTCTGATCTGAGGGAAATAGTAGGGCCCCAGTGACTCTTTGGCAAGGCCTTGGAATTTGAGAATGGTTCACCACAATGTATTTGTAGACTTAACATAGCTTAAGTCAGTGGAAGTATTGTAACTAACATCTGAAAACATAGAAAGGAAGAAAACAGAAAAACAATGAAAGTTTTTCTTCCCTGATGCCTACCATTCTTCCAAAATCTCCAAGAAATAATGTCTTAATATTTTCACAAAATTTAATTTATGCTGAAGTGGCATGTCTTTCTTTGGCTGTAGTAAAAACAAAACTGCTAATTAAAAGCTTCTTCTCTTCCCCCAAATTCAGCAAAGCTGAACTGGCAGTATTCAAATTTCAAAGGGAATACACAGTGAATGTAACAGAAAGAATATTAGGTAGTGTGCTCCCAATTATTTTTTTTTAAAACACCAACAAAAAAAGTGTCCTGAAATGACAGAAGAAACATGGGAAATTGGAGACTGTCATATGTTAAATAATCCCCATTGGATCATATTTTTTACATTCTCTTTGCAATGAAGTTCCTGATACTCGAGTATAAGAATAAAGGATATGTTCAGAAGTTCCCTCAAATCAGAGACAGCAACCACAGACTTCATCAGCTCCAAAGACAGCCCCCAAAATCAATACCTTTCAAAACATATGTCAAACAGTTAGAGTGGCTAAAATTAGATCAATCCATTCTCATATTTTTTTTCATTCTTTTTTTTAAATTGTTTGGAGAGCAAAACATGAAAGGTTTAATGCAGCCACACCAGCCATACTTACTGACTTTATAGAGCACTTGTAATTCATTTTAGCTGTGAGGTTGACCAGATCTCATAATTTGATCTACCTGAGATATATTCCATCAAAGTAAACATAGTCGTATAACCAAATTCAAGATCCAGAGTGCCTTCACATATTTTAACTTTTGAGGGAGGGACTCCTCAAAGCATAGACAATCACTATTCTTAGGGGTCACTGAGTGATAGAACAACTGTCTAAGCAAAGACATCATGCTAATCTATGGTTTCAAGTAGGTTGCCTCAGCCCTATCTGAAAAAACAGAGACCAAGAGCTGGAGCAGCAGGAGGAGATGAAGAGGGACATTTGCAGTCAACTAGACAGAAACTAACAAGCCCTCCCTGCACTCTCCTCTCTTTCCTCCGCCACAACATGGTCCAAAAATATACCAATAAGATGAAAGGATTTTTGTCCTCAGACATCAAGATTTACCTGTGTCCATGTCATATAGCATTCAACAATGCAAGGCAAGACCCTACAAGCGTTTGCTGGGATCTCTTGACCAATAAATGATTATCTACGATGCTTTCTATTTTAAGGCTTCATGACTGTCCTAGCTCATCTGGCCTTATATCTTCCTTTTAGGTGGAGCCAAATACTGCATACCAAGTGCATTAGTAAATGAATAATAAGTACATTGTTTGTATAAAGACAAGACCTCTACTGATTTTCACAGTTTTTTTCATTTTTCTCTGTGTAGATAAGAAGTCTCAGTAACACTGGGACATCAGTAATAATTAAAGAGCTACTGTTCACTCTAGTACTTTTTGTTTAGGAAAACAAAAGAGCTAATATTAACTGTTTAAAAAAAAAGAATATTTTAAACCATCCATTTTTTTCCTTGAAACTAATAGGGAGTAAGTAAACTAACTATGGAGTAAGATTTCCAAAGGATATCGAATAGCATTTGATAAGCAAACCAAAGGAAACAACCAGAAGTCTGTGAGGATTCAGCACCTCCACTGAAATCTCCCAATGAGAATGAAACAGAACATAAACAATGGAGTAAGAACCAGTGAAAAGAGCACCAAATGTCCAAAAAAATATGCAGAATCTTTATTTTTTTATTTTTTTATTTTTTAAATTGCTTGGGTCTACAACAAGTTCAGTAAGGAAGAGAACTGGAAAGGGATGAAGACTACAAATGGTCTTAATGGATTCAGTGGTGTCTTAGATAAACAGCAGCCAGAATTCATAGAATCATAGGGCAACCTATTCCAATGCTTCACCACCCTCACAGTAAAGAATTTCTTCTTAATGTTTAATCTAAATCTACCCCCTTCCAGTTTAAAGCCATTACCCTTTGTCCTATCACTACATGCCCTTGTAAAAAGTCCCTCCCCAGGTTTTCTGTAGTCCTCATTCAGGTTCTGGAAGGCTGCTATAAGGTCTGCCTGGCGTCTTCTCTTCTACAGGTTGAACAACCCTAACTGTCTCAGTCTGTCTTTGTTGTAGAAACTTCCAAGACCATAAGAAAAACAGTAGAGTTGCAGTGTGACAACTGCTGCCAGTGCTGGCCAATTTCAGTAGCCAGTTCAAGCTATATTAATGACAGTTAAAGCAAGACCATTTATGATCCTGATAGAGGAAAAACTAGGATGAGTTATACTCATGCCCTTGCACATAAGGATCAGAATGAAAATGATTTGGTGTGGGTGATTGTCTCTTCTGAAGGTAGTAGGTTTCTAACTAAATCCTAATAATGCAAACATAAAGGCTGTTAATGTACTTATTAGCCATCACAAAATGCATTTCACATTGGATGGTTACAGTACATTATATCAGCAGCAATCACACCTCTGTAATAACAGTAGCAGTTCATTTAAGGAGAGCAAGTATACCTCTTCTTCCAACCCATTATATGAACATGATGAATGATGATGGCACTGGGCTCATATGGGAGGGAAATGAAGCTGGAAGGTGAAAGAACTGCCTTTGTAAAAAATAAATGGAGTAGCACATGTATAGGTATATCTGCGTATATTCAGGTATAATCACTTAAAAAAACACCACAAAGAAAAGATGCCTCCAAAACCAGTTAAAGGCAATTTAAATATGAAGTAGGAAAAAAATCCACAAACAAAACCACACGACTTCAGAATCAGAGGACATAAAAGGGGAATAATCATGCTTTAAGAAGAGATTAAGTATTAAATTAAATATGTTTCAACAGGGAATAGCTGCCAGTTCTAGAACCACTTCACAAGGGCCAGTTGGCCTTTTCTTTAAGCCTGACCTTGAACTCACTAAACAGTGGGTGGTATTTGAACACAGATGTGCATAAAACTGAAACCCAAACCTTGTGCCTCAAAAGTAGCCAGGGACTTGTGACAAACCGTGACAAGCTGAGGCCTGTATGGTTGTCTGAAAAGAACCACTGAGTGGAAAAAGACCTGACCTTGCATGCTAAACTTGCAAAACAAGTTGCACAATGATCAAGCGGTGTTCGACCAAGTGGTGCTCATGTGACCAGTGACTGAGCAGTTCTTACAAGCTGAAGACAGGTGCCTAGCAGACTCATGGTGCTTCTGCAAGGCGAGATAGCCTGACCAAGATGTGTGGTATGTTCAGCAATCATGGTAATTATCAGATCATGACCACATAAAAGAAACTGAGACTAAACCAAGGTGTGCAGCCTCCACTGACGATCGACGATAAAAGGACCAACAGAACACCGCTGGATCCATGGTGGTATCCTTGGAACTCTGTTCTGAAATTTTGCTTAAATTCTACCTTACTTTTTTTCTATCCTGTCCTATCACTACTCACTTTGAACAAGTAAAGCTGTTTCTGGAGATGTGGTATCTGACCTCGTTTGTGTCTTAATTTTGCCCTTGGGATCATATCAAAAAATGGCAATATTGGATCACGACCGGAATATGCTGTTAATTATTAAAAAAAATTACATAGTACTATCCACTGTTTCATGACTAGTCAGTGTAGCCCATGCTGGGTAGTTGCAGTAACAATAAATTTGTGGCAGAATAAGTGGAAAGGAACCATAAGGTTATTTGATTTAATAAGTATTAACTACAGGGCTTTTGCTTTCTATTCAGAAGAGGCTATAATAAAGCTATGCATAAAAGATAATGCAGGAAATATGGAGAAAAATAGTGTCTTTTTCAGCAGAGTATTTTAATGATTGTTTACAAACTGTAATATATGTTGGAATTTGATTGTCTCCCTGAAGTTTGGTGGAGCTTAATGAACGTAAGTGCAATTTAAAGTGTTCATAATACTCCCTTTTTATATTATTCAAGTTGCAGTTTGGATATGAATTTTTCTTACACAAGGGTATTAGTTGGGAGTAATTAAAACAAAAAAGCTATAAGGGTATTTCTTTCTACAAGCCTTAGAGCAAAGAATGAGCTTTCCCTAATACTGAAGACTGTCAAGAAAAAGATACAGCTGTCATAGCCTGCAGCATGGCAACCCCACTGATGAACGTAGTATCAGGTGGAAGATACGTTCTCCTCCATAGTTAGGCCCTCTAATTGTCAGAAAACCAAGCCATGGAGTTGCGTTGCTCCTGATAGAGCACTTAATCTCCCAGCCTGCCCTTGCAATCCAGAGAGCAGGTACAGGGTCCCCAGGAACACTTCCTGCAGAAGATCAGGACCTATAGTTACAATTATTTACAGAGGTAAGGAGGACCATCAGAACACAGAGGCTTCTTTTCCTCTGTCACTAAAGAAGCTGAGCTCTGAAGGTTGCACCTCTGAAAATTTCACATGGTTCTGGAGGTTCATGGGGTTCACAAATCTCTTATCAGGTGAAAGGACAGTATATTTTCTATATTCTATATTCTAAATTGCTGAGGAGCATGATTGAAACTTGTGTTAGGTTTCTGTGAGGGTGTTTTGGTTTGGTAATGGAGGAGGGGCTATGGAGATAGCTCCTCTAAGAAGCTGCTAGAAGCTTCCCTGACTCCAATTTCAGACCCACCTCTGACCAAGACCACACTAATCAGCACCTCTGCGAATTATGTGTTTAAGAAATGTGCAGTGCACAGCTCGCTTTCTTTTGTCCCTGGCCTCAACCAGCTCAGCCTCAGTATGGGCAGAGTGACTCTGGCCCAGCTGGTCCAGTTCAGCCTCAACCCAAGCTCAAGCCTCACTACATCTCCAGCCCAAGAGCCAGAGACTCTTCAAGAACCAGCAGAAGAAACTTGCAGCAGAGAGAGGAGTAGGATGTGAGGAGAACAACTGTGCAGACACCAAGGTCAATGAAGAAAAAAGGAGAGGTGGGGGAGGAGGTCTGCTGGAGCAGAGGTTCCACTGCAACCTGTGGAGAAAGGACACGTTGACCTCCCTGCAACCCACGGGGATTCAATGGTGGAGCAGACATCCACATGAGAAGGTAGCTGCCCCCTAGGAGGCTGTGACTCCATGGGAAGTGTGCACTAGAGCAGTCTGTGGGAAGGACTGTACCATGCAGAAGGGAAGCCCACACTGGAGTATTTCATAAGGAAAAAACTGCAGCTGTGGGCAGACCCATGGAGAAGTTCATGCAGGATTTTTCTCCTGTGGGAGAAGTGCCACATGAAAGCAGAGGAAGAGTAAGAGGAGTTCTCTCTACCCTTGAAGAGGGAAGGAGTGGCAGAGGCTGCATGAGATGAACTGACTGCAACCCCCATTCCTATCCTCCTGCACTGGTGGGAGGGGGTATAATGGGGGGGGGGGTAAAGAAACTAGGAACAAAGCTGAGCTCAGGAAGAAGGGAGAGGTAGGGGAAGGTGTTGACTTTAAGATCTGTTTGTACCTCTCGCTATTCTATTTTGGTGCTACTGATAAGAAAATTAAATTAATTGGGCTTTTTTCCCCAAGATGACTATGTCTTTTGCCCATGACATAAGTGGTGAGCAAACCTTCCCTGTCCTTTGTCTCAACCCACAAGCTCTTTGTTTTATTTTCTTCTCCTCATCCCACCACAGGCAGAAGTAAGTGAATAGGCCTCGTGGTGCTCAGTTGCCCACTGGGCTTAAACCAGGACAAAACTTTACAAAAGATGGAAGTGGAGAAATAAACAACACTGCCACACAAAGACAGATGTGGAATAGCCAACATGGATTCCTGTGTGACCTAGTCTAGATAATCCTTCTCTGGCAGGGGCGTTGGAGTAGATGATCTTTCGAGGTCCCTTTCATCTCCTAATATTCTGTGATTCTGGGATTCTTTATGGCACTCAATAGTCCTCAGCACTCCATTGTAACAGCATCGTGTTTTGGAAACTGAGGAAACTGATTTACCTTTCCCCCCTCCCCTAATTATTTTTGCCTTTATTGTCAGGAAAAAGGTTAGATGTTTTAAAGATAGTTTATGTTAAACACAATGCTGTGATAGTGTAGATATTTCTTCACACAGTGGATTTCATTCCTTGAAAGTGTTGTTCCACCTAATCCTTGCAAAATTCAGGACAAAAGTAATAAACAATAGTCCATCCTCTCATATGCTTCTGCACATATGCCAAATTCTTAGCTATTGTTAGCTGAACAATGAGGGTTTTTAACAGCAACAGGTATTGCATTGTATATAGGGATTGAAATTACTTGGAAAACAAAGGCAGGAGGGAGGGCAATGTTCTTCCTTCCTGATTTTCTTATCAGAAACCATCATATATCAGGCCATATCATACATTTCGGGGTATGCACTGATAGGCAGGACCTTCTCTAGGAAAAGTCATGGCACTGACTAAAGTTAAGGTGTGAATGATTTTGCAGTGCTTCTTGAGCTGACCTTGCACTGCTGTCACGGGCTTTGTCTCAAAAGGAGCCCCTATTTAACACTTTGCCATTTGTTTTATCAGAGAACACATCTGTCAAACATTCACCACTGTTCACTGCAAAGTATGTCCTCACCACCCAGAATCTGTAAGAAGAAATGGCTCTGAATTAATTTTATTACTGGCATTACATTTCCTGGAAATATTTATCTGCAATGATGTGAATGAGCAGCTCTTTACAGTCTATTTTTCTTCAGATTATGTATTTCAAATTCATGCTGTGGAAATCCAAATGAACTGTTGTAAATCCAAAGAAAAAAAAGACTTTTTTTTCTCTAAGAAATAATTTATATACTGCTCTCATAATACAGGGTTTAACAAGCTGTAACAAAAAAACCTAAGAGTTTGCATGTTTGTATTGGTTCTTATGCAAAATAAAATAATTTGTAGACAGAGATTCAGAACAAACTAATATAAAATAAATCCTTCCTAACTGCTTCTGCCAGTTTTACCACTAGGTTTCACTTTAAACCTAAACCAGAAACATATAGACATATGCCCACACAAAGGTATTATCATCGACAACAATAATAAAAACAATATTATCTGAGACCTAAAAATTGTTGAAGGCAAAATAGCTCAAATGATTCTTAATGCCTTTCAGGCACATCTGAATCAAATAAGGTAATTGTTCTTTAAAATGCTTACACAAAGTCTGATTTGCATGCTAGTAATTGCTATGCCTTGTGGCATCTAGCAATTGACACAGCAATGATTTTAATTATTGTAATTTCATCAGTATAAATACTTCAAAGTTATGCAAATAGTACCTCATAATCCACATAGACAGTTCAGGGTATTTGATTTACTAGTCTTGTAAGTCTCTTTGTCTATGCAGTTTACTCTCAGATGTGACTGTGCATTGCAATTGAAGCCTTTCACTCACATCAAAGCTCTAAATCATAACAAGATGAGCTAATTTTACAAAGACTGACACTTCAAACATTAACTTGCAAATACAATTATAAGATGAAATATATAAAGGACTTTACTAGGATATCATCTGGCATGGATACCTGCAGCTAATCATATCTAATGTTTTCTATGACAGTGGTAAGCAATGATATTGCAAGGCCAAATGCCTTGGTGTGAACAATTACAACGAACCACTCTGACTTCTGAACAGATCTGCAAAAATACTTCATCCTGTTTTACCATTTAAAAGTTGCATATTTTAAGTATTTTTTTTTAAACACTAGTAGTTTTTTAAACAGTGCAGGGAAAGCACTGTACTCACTACTGTGTCTGATATGGAAAAATAGAAAGAAAATTGTATCACAGATGACATTTTATCTCAATAATAATGCAAAAGTACATCAGAGTAAATGCATCTAAAATGAATATTTATGATAATTAAGGGAGAAAAAAAAAGTTGTACTATCATCTAGTTGGTTTTTATTTACAGAACCCCCCAAAATCATGTTTTAGGCCATATGTTCAGAAGCTGTAAATCACAGCTTTCAATAAATCTTAGACAGTTAAACACAGATCTCTTCCCTTAGATACCAAATTCTGCACCAAACTCAGAACCAAAAAGTTGTGTATCTGTAACATCAAACATAAAAAACATTGTTGACCAACAGTATTTTCAAAGCTGTCTCTAATACTTGTCTTACAGAAGAGCTTCAGTATAACAATAATTATCCCATATGTGTTAAATGAGAAGAAAATCAGACCTATTGTGCCTTGTTTTCAGCCTACCCTGAAGAGTAGAGATAAACAAAATTGGAATGAGATCACCTACAAAGAAAATACTTCAGAGGTGCTCTGCATGCACAGGTATCTTGGAAAGAGTTTGATGCCTTCCCTGACAAGCAGTCTATGTAGACAGAATGTGGAAATGGCCAGAGGTAGTCCAGTAAAGAAGGATATAGTAGATTTTTTAAGTTAGAAATTACATTAGAATCAGAGATAAATTTTTATAACAGAAAACTCCAAAAGCATCGCGACATCTTCTTCATAAAAACTGCCATTGAATTTCTTTGTTTCTTGTTCATTGCATAATATTTGTCATTTAGTCTCATCAAGCAGAAGTAGAAATGGAGAGAGAGAGAGACATAATAAGAACTCTTAAAATGAAGGAACAGCATTCATGTAAGTGAACCATTTGGGAAAACATAGAGAGCTGAGCTAAAAGATGAGAAAGGCCTATAAAATCATAAACTGTTTGGAGAAAGCATACAGGGAGCAATTAACTCTTGTACTAAAAGAATGAGGAAACAGATGATGAAAACTAGGAGAAAGGAGATTTAAAGCTAACAAAATTAAATACTTTTAAATGCAATGTGTCGTTAAAAGGAAAAAAATCACTACCTTAGAATATTTTGAATGCAGAGGTACTAAATGAGCTTAAAAAGTACTAATGCATGGAAAAGTGCTGTCCAGAACTACAAACACTCTGGGTAGGATGCAAAGACTGCCCCAGGAGGTTCCTAGGGGACTAACTCCTGGAAGCTGGAAAGGTATCACTCCATACTCACCATTTCTCTTCTACTTGTGGAGTATTTGCTAGCAGCTGCTGTCACAGACAGGAAACCAGCATAGAGCAACGGCTCTGAGGCTTCTATGAAAGTCACTGTTTGCAATGTTTTGCAAAATAGCAAGCATGTAAAATCACAAACTGTAAAAATTAACATGAAAACAATGTACAGTATGAGTATCTTAGAAGAATGCATTACATAGTTTGTTTGTGCAATACATATCTACCTGTTTACACATTAAAATGTGATTTGGCCTCTCAGATATTGTTTCAGCAGAATCAAGAGGAAGTTGACATAGGAAAAAAACAAGATGTCAACATCAAGCATTTCAGCCAAGTTGTAGCCTACACAGGTAGAGGATGACTTGCAATTCCACCTCATATAAGAGAAGGGAAGGAATCACTTGGATGGAAACACAAAAATTCAATCAGCAGCATGAACAGCTAAATAAATTCCACACAACAAACAACGAAACACTGAATCATAACAATGTTGAATCACACTACATAAGAGGACAGTGATGGAAGTGACATACCAATAGAATGGCATGCAAGAAACTGGAAATATCACAAACTGGAAATAGTTTTACATGTGCTACTAGCTGCACTTATTCCAGATATTAATCTTATTCCTTTCTTTCTCTTTTCACCTTAATTTCACTGGCTCACATATTCCCACTGTTTTAGTAAGTTTTCTTCAAATGATGAGGACATGAGAACAGTTTAATAAATTAATAATTATTTTAGTGGAATAAAGTTTTTTTGCAGGTACTACCTTCTTTCAGCACTGCTTAAATCAGTGGTGGTTGTAATTGCTCAGCACAACGTATTTGATTCTCTAAATAAGAATATTAGTTCAAGAATTTTCACTACTGTAAGCACAAAAATATTTTATATCTTACCTGAAATCTAGTAAAGATATAAAAAAAATGTGTAGGTTAGGTGATTGAATCAAACTTTTGTCCCTGTCAGCAGTCCTTCAATGCAAATGCAAAACATACTGAAAAAGTACTATGGGGAAATTTTACCGTCATTATCTCTGCTGTACCAAAGGACAGAAGTTACTGCATTTCTGTAACTTCTACACTGACACTTTTCCAGCCCTTATAAGTTTTCGGAAAATAAAACAAAACACTGCTAGTCTAAGACTAGTATTAAGAAATCAGAATACACAAAATACAATTTTTCAGACAACTGATAATAAAGGATGCAATATACATACATGAAGCATGCTTTTGGGAAGGGGAAGATGTATGAGTTGCTAAGATGTATTAAAAAACCCAGAAAACCTAATAGAATTCAAGTTTAATTTTTAATCTTTTGATTTTTCTTTCTGTTAATTAACATTGGGATCCCATCCAAAAGTATTTGCACAACATTCATTTGCTAATAGATTAAATAATCTCAACTATTGCTGGGAACAGTGCATCCGTATGGTAGAGAAGTATTTGTTCCAGAAATACTTTTCTTGTAACCATTAAAAGTGACTCAGAGCATGATTAAAAACCATGTAACACTAAATTCAAATTAAACACATTGGTAATCAGGTTCACATGTGTTTAGAGCAACACAACAAACCAGCATGCACACAAATATTTATGTGAAGAAACCAAAGTAAACAAGCAACAACAGAAAGAGAACAGGATGGAAACTGAAACATTATAGTCTCTGTATTATACCATACAGTACATCAACACTTATGAGAAGAGTTAGTGTTCATTATTGCAAAGTATGCTACACTGTTTTATGAAGACATAAAAGAATCTGTCTCTGCTGCTATGTTGAGAACCACAAGTTGAGGTATTACAGCATCATCTAATGAAAGGAAGAAAACAAAAAAAAACCTCTGTTAAAAACTTGTCTTTTTCCCTCTCCCTCTACTCTACAAATGCCACTAAATGTTTCAGGTTTTGCTCAAAGCCACTTTGTCCTACATCTTTTATGATTCAATTAGAGAGAGGAATAGTTGATGAGTGATCCATGTCTCTGTCAGGAGAACCAGTTGATGATCAGTAATTTGCACTCAAGAATATCCCAGGGATGATCTAGAGAAATGTTAGAAGAAGAGAAAAAAGCATTATTTTCTTACTGAAAGTTCTCACTCAAAAGAAACCCAAAAGAAAACAAAAGAAAAACAAACCCAAAAAGACCAAACCAAATAAAACCGAATAACCAAACGATCAAAAAAAATTACCTATGGACAGGTCAGATGTTATGAAGGAAGACTAATTGCAAAATTTTAATTTAAAAGTCATAAAATAAATAGAATGTTCCATTAGGTAGTTTTGTTTTTATCCTCACTACTACATACATACAAATATAAATAATTAATTTCTACAAAAAGTTAATTGTTTTGCTCTCATGCATACCCAAAAACCTTTAGATAAAAGAAAATTACCTGCTGGAACCAAATTCCTAAGGGTTCTATATCTAGATGGAGATGCCATGTCCAAAAAAATAAAATTAGAAAATGATTACTGGTTGAGAGATGAGGATCCTTTCAGTTTCAGTTCTGAGTTCTTGTTTGGGTCTGGTCTCAGTGGTGTGAAATTACCACTACTGGTGTTATTTGGCAATTTATTTGACAAATAAACAACGGTGTTGGTGCAGTTTATGATGATGAGCGAGCCTCGCTATGTCTCTTTTAAATATAGTTTCCTCAAATTCAAGTAGACCTACTAAGGTTTAGGTCCAAAGCCTTCAGAATAAGGAAAGTAAATTTAAAAGAGATGGTAAAAGAAGCATCGTTCTTCCCAGCAGGCCCACACTGTGACTTTGTCATGTAGTGGAAAGAAATGAAAACTATAAAAAAATTAGATATCAAGATATTAAGATATATTTCCCAATTTACAGCATTTGTGGTCAGAAGGACAAACTCTCAGACTACTGTGTGGAGTGATATAGGTGCAGCAGAATTTGAAGAGCCTTGATTATATTGTACATGTATTTCATGTCATAAACATATGAAACATTTAAAGTATGGTATTAAATATGTAACAACATTTCCTGGCACAGCAAGAACAAAGGTGTGAGAGAGCAGTTTTTTAAAAAGCTTTTAAATAATGCTGGTAAGAAATGGCCCAACTTGATAAAAAATCCTATCAGAATAAGTTCCCCTTCATAGTATTCTCTTTGTTGTAGATACAGGCTGTGCCTGAAAAAGGCACTGCTGGTTGCTTTAAGAAATAAAAGTTTTGAACTATCTAAGCTGCTACATAATTATTTCAAACCATTTGGCAGAAAAGGTGACTACAGCTTTAGTATCACACACAGAATCACAGAATCACACAGAACGTTAGGGATTGGAAGGGACCTCAAAAGATCATCTAGTTCAATCCCCCTGCCGGAGCAGGAATACCTAGAAATACCTAGGATTAAACAGTTGTTGGTGGTTATGAGCAACAATTTTAAAATACACTTTTAAATAACTGTAATAGAGAGGTGCTTAGAATTTAAGAAAAGTTGATATACTTTTTTTTTTAAATAATCACCATATTATCAGATCCTTCCTGCTGCTTTCTGTAGCTTTCCCTTGATATTCTCCTGGCTTTCTTGTTACAAGTTATTAATGACACTAAACCAGTGTATGCTATTGCCCAGTGTCTAAAGTACTTCGGACCACATCTGGAAAAAAAAGAAAAAAAGAAAAAAGAAAAATAAAGTAGAAAAGGAAGAAAAATTACAGGGAAAATAAAAGAGGACTAAAGTTTGGAGACTGCTGAAAAGAATTTACTTATATTAAAAAATCATTTTTTTCTCACCTTTACGCACTGTTATCCTGGCAACTCCTATTTCCTATATCAGCCTTTTAAGTGGACTAGCTTCCCTGATATCTGAGAACAGAGCAAAAAGGAGCTGAATCAATAGAGAATAGGTCAGACTTGGATCTCTCAGCAGCCATGTGAAATACTCACAGAATAAAAACCTCAATGTTCTCTGTTTTCACTTGAGGATGCAACCAACTGAATCAGTCAGAAATGATCTTCTGATGACTCCAACAAGTTTCAGAGCAGTCTCTGAGTGCCACACTGAAGAAACAACTGGCTTGGCTTCCAGCACCCTTCCTTCTCTTTGTAAATCCACAACACCTATTCCTTTAGATAAGCCAGAGAACACTGTGCCAAGGGTCGGCTCAATATAGTCATAAAAGAAAGTTGGAAAGAG
>NW_010168766.1:26858-35203 GCF_000695765.1 Mesitornis unicolor
TCCTCTCCCAGAAAATCTCTCCCTATGTGGCTGGAGACCATTGAAGAGCCAAGCTCATGCTATACATTTGTAAGCATGACTAACATATTGTCTGGTTAAAAAAAAGTACCAACAGCATGAGTCTCTGATTGCCTTTTGAATTTCAGGCACTGAGGAAAAAAAGGTAGTTTTTCCTTGTCTGGCTTAAGAAGTAAAGTTCATTCAGGCTGCAGTGACTCCTGGGAGTCGTAGTACGTCAGCTTGTAAGCAAGCTCCTTCACTCAAGGTCCACCTGGAATTGCAAGGACACAGATAAACAAGGTAAGGCACAAGGTTCAGTGGTGGCACTCCTCAGCAGGGTACTAAACCCCACAGGAAACACTTGCCTTTTTTAATTTTCTGTCAGCTCAAGTGTATGAGATCGGCTTTCCCAGCCTTATAAGAAATTTCTCTGCCTAGTGAGACTGCACTCTGAAACTACCGAGTTGAAACAAATATATTAACTTTTGTTCTGGAACAAATACAGGAGTTTCAAATTTTATTTTATTTTTTTTTAGTCTATAGCGGTGACCCGAATTAGCCCTATTGCAGTTTTTTTGTATCCCTGAAAAGTCAGGTATTATTGGTTTGCATATTATATTGTATTACCAGCTCCTCTGACCTTGCATGCTGAATTCTCATTGGCATGAAAATGCAGCTCCCACTCACCTGGAAGGGAACTGGCCCACACAAAGTTCTTTATTTATATATATGGGACAAACCTCAGAAAGGGAAAAAATAACTTAGAAATCAATAAAATGTTTCCCTGCAGCACTGAGAAAGATACAGATGCTGAAAGGAATATTTTAATAGCCATATTTGCACCAAGAGCAATGAAACAATAGTGAGAACTCACACATAAAACAACGGGCCAGAAATTTTTTGAATACTTTCTACACAAGCTTGGATGGAGAAACCTAATCACTACATCAGAAACCTCTCTCCTCCAACATCTCCTGTGCTGAGTAAGCAGGATTAATAAGCAGTACCTCCTCTACCTGGTAGGTAAAGAGTGGCAAGAAGAGGCTGCCTGTAGCGCTTCTTTACCAAGCACCCCAGAGGATGCCGCAGAGGATCTAGCCTGCAACGCTGAATTAATACACGCAGAAAGGCCCCCATGGCCTCTTTAGAGAGCTCTACGCAGCAGACATCTGCCTCCTCTGCTCTGAGCCCTGTGCCTGCTATAGTGGTGCACACATTTGTTCCCTCTGGTACTCTCTTTACCCTTCACTAAACATGCTTGCTTAATGCAGTCTTTCAGCTAGTGGGAAATAGGTCCCTTGAAGGCTGTCATTCCCTTTCGGTAACTCCCTGGAACAAAACAAAGAGGTGATCTGACTTTCTGCTCTCTGGAGTTCACTTGGGATCAATTCTAACAACTCTCATAATGTCGAGATTAGGCAGCCTTTCCTCCTCCTTGTTAACAAGGCAATGACAAAGAGCGAGAGAAGTCAATTTCCTTTTCAAATAAAACTAAGAAGCCTCTCTTTAGTAAATAGAAAAGTTACAAATAAATAAGCAAGGATTCTGACTGGTGAAGCCCTGCAATACTTCATACCAGAGGTAGTGGTTTCTGGGGTGGGGGAGGTCATCTTTAGGAAACTGAAATTAGGATTCCATAGGCTTCAAAGAGCAGATGAAAATCCCAGGAGACTGTTTTTTAAGGTTAACCTTGAAAGCTGCCCTTTTGAAATGGACAGCTGCCAGCCTGACCACTGACCCCATTGCTTCTCTGGACAGGGCCTAGGCAATCAGGGATCTGACATCTAATTTGCCTTTCCTCACGCGTAGCGGCAGGCAGGATCTGGCACCTCCAGACCCAGGCCATTGACGTTTCCACTAAGCTGGTTGATAAGCAGGAAGCAGGCCTCAGGAACCAGACTGGAAATAACAAGGTCAAAATGACCTGCTCTGAAGCAGTCTCCTTTAAACTGTGGGCTTTCAGGAAGACATTTGGCCAAGTCATGTTGGAACCAGCGATAAATCTCACCTGTGCTCGGTGCTAGAAAAACATTCTTCACCCTGCTCACTTTGGTACAAGCACCAATGGGTTTCCTCCCAGCTGATTTATGAGGTGACTAACGTCTCTCCCAGAGCAGGACTACAAACCCATGCCATCCATTCATATGGGCTAGAACACTATCAAGGAGTGCATGGATATAAGTGTATCTTTCCTTAATTACTGAAGTGATTATAGCAAAAAAAACCCTCATCGAGCACAGCCCCCCCACTTCGGTGGGTATTCTCACAGCGTGTGTAGAATCTGCACAAGACAAACCTTGTCCATGCTAATCTAACAGTCAGGATATTAAAAAAAAAAAAAATCAAACTGCACATTCTGTGCACTTCACAACAAGGCAGTTGTTTACACAACTGAACAGGTGATAAAAGTATCTGTCCTTCTCAAAATCAGTTCAGCTTCGAAAAATCCTGGTCAGATTATCACTGCATTTGTGCATAAAGGATGATTACACTCAAAAAATCTGTGACGCATAAGACTATATATTTTTAGAAAAGGGTACTAGTTAGTCTTCATCCGCTAATATGCTCATTAAAATAGATTTGATTTCAAAGTGCTCAGAACCCTCTGAGCTGTTGCCTGGTGTGAGATGAAAAGGTCTTCTGAAAGCAAGACTAAATGAAGGAAAGGTGAAGGTACAGTTTCTTGCAGGTTCAAACTGAGAAGTGTCCTGCAGCTGGCCCTAGAGATGCAGGCAAGCAAAGGATGCAGGCAGAACACAGAGTAAAAGTAGGTGAGAAATTATTTAGCAGCTGTGATTTCCGGACTGTTTCTAGACAAACATTTAAAGTAAACAACTCTCTTCAAAGGTCTTGTTAAAGGCAAGCCAGTGGCCTGATTGCCACCACAAAGTCATGCTATTTGCTATAACTTGTACTTTGCAAAGAGTAAAATAAAAGGAAGAGCTAGGCCTAATGACTCCTCTAATAAAAAACACTGACTCTGTGAACAAATAGTTTAATTTAAATTAGCAGTAAAATGTGTAGTTGCTTTAAATTAGTACCACCAGAGCAGGAAAACAACTGAATTATGAGTCATAAAAGGTTCTTACAAGACTTTTAGCTTCACAAGTATGACCTGCCTAGCTCCCACTTCTTCAAGTCAATGTTCAGGAGAAACAGCAACATTTATAAGGGCAAATGTCAGATGGAAGATTACAATTTGGTTTGGTGTTCCTGTGTGAATAGCCAACCAGAGCAGCCAGCCATCAGCCACACAGTTCAAAGGCCAACTGGCAAGTTGTCCACATCTCTCACTATCTCAGGATTTACAGGTTGTGCTAGGCAGTGGGAGACCAGTGGTTTAGTTTTACAATTAGCAGAAGCAGTATCAGCACTGTCTTAGGGTGAAAAATTGAGGGAAGGTCACTTTGCAGGCATTTAAATGAGAGGCACCAGCTGGCAACTTACCTATGTCCCAGATAGGGTCCTGCATGCTTGTGGCTGGTACCAGCATCTTATATGTAAATACAGTAAACTCTAAAGCCCCAGTACTTCCCAGTCTTACTTGTATTGTGGGTACTATGCATCTTAGGTAAGTGCAGGTGTAGAATGTCCCTGGACCCCTATAGAGTTAGATACACAACAGTATGACCAGGGGACATAACAAAGCGTGGTTTCCCATTAATTGGTGTCTTTTGCTCCCCAAGAGCATTACTCAACCCTTCCAACAACCACAAGTCCAGTTTTACCCCCTATTTTTACCCCCTAAGTCATGAAACAACAGTTCTGTGGCATGTGAAGAGTTATCTATTGCTTCAACAATTTGTGGTGCTGCCACATAAAAGATTAGAGAATGATTCTCTGGCCTTCTCCTTCAGAGGGAGCTCCCAAAAGTTTAACTAGCATTGTGTTTATTGGGTTGTGATGAGAGACGTACGAGAATAATTTACCAAGAATCACTGCACAAACCTAATTACCATGGGAGACTATGTTAGAAAACAATCGAAAGAGCATTACACACTTTTCTCTTTTTTTCATTACAGTCCTAACATCCTATCAGATGTACCAAATGTTTAGGAAAGAATAAACTATCTTACAATCCAAAAGAAGAAACAAAGCAAACCAACCAACAAGAATCAAACCCAACTCAAAACCAAAATAAAAAAAAAAAAACTACAAAGAACAATCAGTTCTATGAGGTTTATTTAATTTATCAGGGTAATGTTTTTTCTCCTGTGATAAATAAAATTATATACATCATTAGCTGGAGGAGGCCAATCTCTCTTACCATTGCAATAACAATAAAAAGTATTCTCTAACTGCTTAAAAAATGCATTCTCAAATACTAAAATTACTACTATTAATTGTTGAACTAATATTTATGGTACACACACTTGCTCTGTAAGAAGAGAAATGGTCCATCGTTTAAGTAATCTCACAGTGACAACCTTCCACAGATAGGTATTGCTTTTAAGACATTATTCTTGAATACTTACTTCTATTTTTTTAAAAAATTACATTAACATGCAGAGGTTTGCAGTGAATTTTTGAATTTCATTTTCCTAAATGATAAACACCAGTAAAATCGATAGACTTTTTCATTCCCTAAAAAATGAAAAAGTCCTATTTTAGTTCAAGTCTTTTATTCTTTTAAATACATACCAAATGCAGTTAAAATGCAATACATTATTAATCATACCAATGTTACTGAAAAAATATATTGATTAATTCAAATGTGTTTATAAATGTTTGCTCAGGAACATTTTCTTAATGTCCAGCATTTTGCTGTTTGCTGCCAGTTCTAAAAGGCTTCTTCCACAATGTTTTAATCATGAAGCTTTGGGAATAAAAAAAAACCAAACAACTAATATTCTAATTTCATGGAAAAGAATTTTGAGTCCCTACAACACTGTCTTGATTAGGCTATAAAATAATTATGTCCTGAACATATATAAGAATGACAAGAAATCACAGTTAAGTAAATAGAATTAAAATGTATAGAAAATTTGGAATATTGAAACAGTGTTACTACAGCTTTCAATACTCCTATGTAAAATTTATGTCAAAAAGTTTACAGTATTCTGTCTACCAGTCACAATGAAAATTTATTTGTATATCATACTTACCAGCCAACATAAGTTACAGATCTTCTTTAGATTTTACCAAAAGTTTATTGTAGCTCAAACTACAGACTCTAACCTCAATTAATATATTTCCTTCCCCATCTTTAGGGAATTTTATTAATTATTAGTATTTTAGATCATTTATTATTTAAGTACTCTCTCTAAAGTTCACAAGGTTAAGTCTTGGAGCTTTTAGTTTCTCAGAAAAAAATCAAGATTTCAAGAATTTTTATGAAATTTTCTGTCAGATCAAGGAGTCAGAAAGGATGCTTTCTGAGCAATCACAATTAGCCAGTATTCCAAATATTGAGTAAGACATTTTTCAGTAAACAGGCTTTGAGAAGCTGCATATAGTATTTTGGGAAATGTACCTGCTCCCCGACACATTATGTGCAGAAGTAAAGGAAACTATTATTTGTGGAAAGAAGCACTCAGGTCTAACTTTAGTATCCAAAATCATGCACAATAGGAAATATATACCAAAATCACTGTGGTTTGTTAGGTTTTTTATGGTTTCACATGTGCCATGTCAATAAAACACTGCCTATACATGCTAGGCAGGGCTGCAGAAGACATCTGTGATCAGCCATGAAATAAATGTTTTATGAATTTACTAAACTATGAGACAATTATAATTACCAACATTTCTGAATCCTCTAATTTTGTCATAAGCTCTGCTTATAATGACCACTTCTATTTCTCACTCCTTGGTTTTTCATTATGATGCTCAATTGGCAAATGAATTGTATTTGCAACAGAAGGTAAAGGAAAAAATATTTTCAGTGTAGCAATATGGCTTTTTCTTACCTTTCTTTGGAAGGCTGTCTCTATATGTAACTGTTCATCATCCTCTAGCTGAAGTGCTAAAATAGTTGAAACGCCTTGCTCAAGTCCCTCAGTTACAGTATGGAGGAATAACCATAAAACAAGTATCT
This sequence comes from Mesitornis unicolor, assembly GCF_000695765.1. NCBI lineage: Eukaryota > Metazoa > Chordata > Aves > Mesitornithiformes > Mesitornithidae > Mesitornis > Mesitornis unicolor. The sequence continues at coordinate 32,896 of NW_010168766.1, forward strand.
GAAGGGAAAAAAAAAAGAAATAAAAAAATCAGACCTGTGACAATTTTTTTTATTAGAAATAAGAAAGAAACAAAACAATATTCAGAATACACAAACAGAAAACTGCAACATTTACTTGGGTCTCCTATTTATGAGTATTTGTACACAGACGTGATCATAAACCAATTTGCACATCAGTCATAGTAAGCATATGTGCTATTTAGGTGAAAAACTGCATACGCACTTTTCCAAAAAAGCAGGTCATATAGACTATATTTATTAAACAGTTTCTTTTTTTTTTTTCCTAGAAATGTTGTTTCAGAACCTCCAAGCAGTTCTAAATTTTACCAGCATAACAGCAGGATGAAAAAAGTGCAACAAATGATTAAGTCACACTATCTAAACCGTTTGGCATGTATATGAAAATTAAAGAAATACATGCCCACATATGTGAAACGGAGATTGTTTTCAGCAGCAAATTTATGAGACATCTGAAGTTATTAGTGAGTTCTAAGGAACAGCCTTAGGCACTGATTATGCACAATTCATTTTGCTGGTAAGCACTGCCTGAAAATAGCCATCCTCACCAAGATCAAAAGTCTACCTTGAGAAGTATCCTTACTTTGATGGTAGCAGTAAATCCTTATGTAGAGTTAAAGGAAAAAGAAAAAAAGACAAAAAAAAGGGAGAGGAGGAACACAAAATTGTCTTCCAGCTTCTGCAGTGAGAATTTAGCCAGCCTGAGTGCAGTAGCCCTGGTGGATTTCCTATCCGTTGCTTTGGCAGCCACTTTGAACCACTTTGGTAGCCATTCTCTTTCCTTTGAGCTCTGCTGCCCTTAGTGCAGTATTAATGCTGCAGTTATGCAGCATACACTCCATTCAAATATATTCAAACATTTCTTTCCTCCATAAAGCTGTTTCTCTTATAATATGTATCTGCTACAAAAAGACAACAGTAGAACAGTACAATATTAGCATCCCTTTCTAAACATATGTTTCCCCTGAAAAATCTTTCCCAGAATGTGCAGACATTCTTTCTCATCATCATCAAAATATGTGAGAGAAATGTCAAGGAAGAGTTATTTTGTCTACTTAAAGTTTTGCTTTTTGCTTTTTTTTTAATTGGTTTAATTAATCAGGTGCAATTATCTTTTTCTTTATGATCATTTAACACTTGAAAATACTGAGTTGAAAAATAGAGGCCAGGCACCTGCACAATAAGACATGATTTATTGTAACACACAAAAAATTCTGTCTCTGATAAATGTCAACACTGTAAACAATTTCTATATTAATGTTTACAGATTTCAGTCTTTTCAATCCCTATAGATATCCATCTTCCTTATCCCAACAATTGCAACTGTAATAGCTATTTCGTTTCCCAAAATTGCAAAAATATTGTTTTTATAGTGGTTATTGATATGGATATATCTGTAGCCAATATTAATGTGATTTTCTAAGATAAAAATAATTTATTTTAATTCTCTATGGGTCATAAAAAGGTTGGAGGGTAGTATTCATGACAGTAAACATAGAACATATACAAGATGATACTTTTTTAATTCCAATCCTTTCTTACATTGTAAGCGCTTTTTGGCAGTCCATAATGTAAAATTCTCACAAAGGTAAGAAAACAAGGTAACAAATAAAGTTTTGAGACAGCCGATTCAAATCAGCAGGTAACATCAGTTCCTAGGAATTACACTGTTCTAGTTATATTAGAAGAGAAAACAGTAACATGAAAATGAATGTAATATTATGTTAAACAATGTAATGTGTCCATCTTGATCTTCAAAAACTGAAATATAGATTGCAAGTATTTTCTAGTTGTTTCTTCTTAAGGCTATGATTGTACTAGACCAGTTAAAGAAAATTTCATCCTGTTGCACAGACATTCTAAAATCCTCACTAAACAAACACTTCAGTTTTTCAGAAAACAGTACTTATTACTAATATAGTACATATGTGCAACACTGAGGTAAGAACAAACACATACAAATTTTGGTTTTAAATAATTTGCCAAGCAACTAGATTTATATTAAAAATTATAATAATTATAATAAAAAGTAGGGTGCATTGATTCTTTTCTTTACACTTTTGAAAGAGGCAAATGGTTGAAGGGAACAGTTCATAATAGAGATAAGGTAAGAAAATATAGACCTGAAATAAGCAAAGTTTATGAAAACAGTTAAGTAAAACAAATAGCACAGTAGGGACTGAATTAAATTTTTAAATGCACACAATAGAATACCTGTATAACACAAGTTATTTCCTTCTTACAGTCATAAATTCAATGTACAGAAACAATGCATTGCAGAATGATGCAC
>NW_010168766.1:35279-37739 GCF_000695765.1 Mesitornis unicolor
AAAATTCTACCCACTGTGAGTTCTACCAAAACATAGTACTGAGAATGAGCTGTGAAAGATTGAATTATGATATACCAGTGTTTTCTGCAGCATGTGTATTGAAGACAGCAAGGAATGGAAGATAAGGAAGGGCACATAAAGGGAGGAAGATAAAAAGCAGTATTTTAAAGGTATTTTTAAAAAGCACAATAATATTAAAAGTAATATTATATAATTTAAAATAAATTAAAATCTAAACCAAAAAAAGCACACCTTATAAAATGTTAAATTAAATAAGCTACCTATAGAAAGTACTCTATGACTAGTGAAAGATATAGGCATGAATTCAGATGTCAGCTTTCAGTACTGATATTATTAAGACTATTACTTAAACTGTTTTCTTCAGAAGCAAAACCACAATTAAATTCATCAAAACTCTGATGTGTCTGAAACTAAAGGCTTTCAAGAGATTTTTAATGTTGGGATCTCTGAAGGACAAGTATTTGGACCTAAAATACACCAACAACCCAAAATAAGGAAAACATAATAATGGGTGAATACTCAACATTCAAAAATATTTGAGACATTCACAATTTTAAAGAGTATTTGAGCAGGAGAGACTAAAACTCTTCTAAAAACATGAACCACTTGAAGCACTCCTGCAATTTTCAATTGCTTTGCAATGTGCAAGCAAGGAATCTTGATCACTTTCACAATGAAGCACTTAAGCTCTCCGATAATTTTGCACCCTTATATGCCACATATTTCTAGAACCCCATCATTTCCTAGCTGAAGTGGTTTTAAAAATATGTGAAGTGCTCCAATAATTTTAAATTATTCTGTGCAATGCAAGCTCAGAACCCTGATCACCTCCAAATTTAAGAGCTTATAAAAATTTGAAGTAGCCCAATATTTCTGAATGATTGGGTATTGTGATTTCAATTGTTTTATAAAGTGCTTCCATTTAGAAGGAAGTCTGGTCATAAACTGAAATATAGCTGTTGGCTAGCAAATATAGCCATGTAAAAGTATTATATTAAAAAAAAATGAATCAGAGAACATGCTTACATCTCCCAGAAAAATCAAAACTCAAAGAATACCACGAAAAGGCAAAGTTATGGTGAATCCCAGTTGCAAGCAAAGAAGAAAATATATAATCCAACATTTCAGCAACTAAATATATTATTATATAAATTATTTGAATACACAGAAGACACAATAAATAAAACACTGCATAGGCTTCCAGAAGAATTACAATTATTCGTATGTCTAATAGCCTTTACAGATATATTTTACGAATATCTGTAGTGAATATTTGATCATTTTGGCAATATATAAGGAACTTACACATAGCTCACTTTAATCTGTGCTGTCTGGGATTTTTCAGGGTTTTTTTTCTTTTAATAATTAAAATTGCAAGGAATATTGTCACTTGTACAATGAATAATAATGATAAATATGTTTTATTTCTGCCAGTGGTTTTATTCAACCATACTCTGGTTTCCTGGAAAAAAAAATTAACCTTATCTCGTGAAGGTTTGGTTTACTATTATAAAAGGGCTTGGATTTTAATTAATTATGTACATAATTTTGGGGGCCAAGGTGCCATGTTTATCCGCCTATAAAAGGGAAACAGAGGCTTCTGTATAGGTTACCTCATTTATGTTCATAACCTGTACAAAAAAATTACTCACTACAGTAGGAATTTCAGTGGTGTCTGTTAGCCTGCATTTCAATGAACTTCTACACATGCTCAGAAAAAAATATTGCAAAAAATAATCTCGCATTCAGCGTTTGTTGTCCTACTCTATACTGCCCTTTATCCTCCGCCTTCTTGCACATGTGCAATAGTATTTCAAATTAGAGAGTTCACAGATTCAGTGTTTTATTTTTTATTAAGTTCCCAATTAATATTTAGTTGAAGTCTGGCAGTGGACAGGAGATTGCTCTCACTGTAAAGCAGTGTCTTGGGAAAAGACAGACTATCTGCAGAAAAGGAGGTAGGAAAAGCATGGAAGTTGCCAGCATTCCTGCCCTTTCCACCCAGTGCCAGGACCTATTATGGTCATAGACATCTATTTTGGATAATCCTATGATTCTGCTCTGGTATCCCATTCTGAGGATCCTGAAATCCACTCAGCACGGTGACTCACTTGACTGCTAAGGTGTGTATATAACTTTCATTAGGATTAATGATAGCAATGTTCAGCACCTTTTTTTCTAAACCAAACACTTCTGCAACTAGGTCACAAATTCCTTCTCAAAGGAGCAAGGGAAGGCACTGACATCAAACAGAGGTCCTCCTAAGCTACTTCACTAAGAAGACTAACCAACCAACTGAATGAACCATCAGAACTTCAACAGGAGTCCTGAAGCTGAGGAAATTTATCATCTCACATAAATAGCACACATATCCTGTGTTTTTTAGCAATAATGACAAGTGAAGGAGAAATACAAATCACAGAATCACAGAATCACAGA
>NW_010168767.1:0-28596 GCF_000695765.1 Mesitornis unicolor
GGTGCTGTGCGGCGCCGAGGAGCTGCCGTGAGGCAGCCAGGCGGGAAGGCCATTTTACCTGCGCAGATTATTAAGTGTTTCTGTAGGGGGCGGCTGGGGAGAGTAACGGGGCAAGGAAGATGGAGGGCGGGAGGTCGTAGAGGCCAAGCAGGAGAGGACAGTTTTGTTTTACAGCTGCTGCGGTGCGGGTAGGAGTGCCCCAGCCATGAGTGTAATCTCGGCTACGCTTGGTGTTGCTCAGATGCAAGCCCTTGTTGGGCTCCCCAGGGGTCTTTGTGGCAAAGGAGACAGAGAGGAGGAGCTTGATGTTGGAGAGGTCGGGCTGAGAGAGGCTTGGTGACAGCCTGCCTGACAAGGAGTGAAGGAAAGAGATTATCCGACAAAAGAAAACAGCAGGGTTGGATGCCCTGATAAAGGAAAGAAGGGACGGTTCAAATGATAAAAAATGATTAAAAAATCATTTTAGTCCTGGCCTTTTCAAACATCAGCTGACAGTGGGATAGTGCAAATGTAGGACATGAGATTACTGACTTGAAATTAAACTGACTCTTGTAGGAGCGGGGAACAAAGTAGAGTTTTGAGGTTGATCCGAGTGGGGATGGGAACTGATGCCTTAGGTGTCCAGATAAGAGCAGTAAATGATTTAAGTGCAAGGAAGGGAATAAGGACAGAGCCTTGAGGGATGCTGCCGAGGCAGGGAGGAGCAGCTGAAAGAGCAGTCATTGAGTTGAGAGGGGAACCAGATGAAGTGCAAAAGAGCTGATAAGAAGCAGTGATCGAAGGCATCCCAAAGCAAAGCAGCAGGCAGTTCCAAAACTGCATGAAGGTGAAAGGACCCCATGAGTTACTCCTTGGTCGGACCTAGTTGCCAGTAGTTTCAGCAAAGTGTCAGAAACCAGGCTGCAGCAGATCAAGTGCAGTTCACGATGGTGGGAGGGGAATATGGGGATGAGAAGGACCAACTTTGCACCACAGTCGCCTTTGAAACAGAAAAACAGTGCAGTGGAAACTTAACTCATGTAAGAAACTAGGGCAAAAGTGGTTCCTCTTTGAGTCTAGAATGCTACAGGGATACCCTTCCTTCCCGACAGGAACAGTATGGCATAGGTGTAAGCTACCGAGACTGGAGCACAAATGCCCCTCATCCCCTGATCTGTGTAGTGCTATTGCTGTTACCACTGTGAGGAACGCAAGAGCACTGCAGAGCATGTACTCTCTAGTAACAGCTCTTTCCCCATTGCAGGTGTCTTTGTGATCTGTTTCTGGTTACAGTCTTTAGAAAATTCATAGGTGGTAGGTGAGAGTTTGAAAAGGAAATAAAAAGTAAAGAAATCCCCTGGGCTCTCTATACACAAGTGTAACACGAGAAGGCAAATACGTTTGTTTTCTGAAAAGATGACCGGGTGGAATGAGATATTAGACTGGTGGGGGAAGTTTGCATGGGAAGGGGTTTTTTGGTTTTGGGGTTTCTTTTTAGGCTTTAATTATATCTAATTAAAATCTAATCCAGAGACTACAACATAATTCTCCACATGGCCTTTGTTTTACTTAAAAAACAGATCTTCCCTAAAGGCAAGACTAGAGAGGGAAGCCCATTATTTCGAGGTCAGTTAATTTGTCAGTGTCACTGGACATGTTTTTGTGGGGTTTGTGCTAGTGAAGTGGTGATGTAGAGGACTAAGCAGCTGAAGGGATGTAGAAAGTGTGGAAAAATATTCTTCCGTCTGCCCTTCAGTGGGATTTGCCAGGTTTTCTGGAGAGGTGGTACACCGTGCTGCACAATGGCTCTACAGGGCTGCCTGCAGGGTCCCTCTTTGGAGGGAGGAGCAGGGGCAGGGGTGCTGTTGTGCTTCCTGCACCAGCAGCTTTAAGGGAGGAAGGTGGACAGGTGAAAATGCTTAAGAACAAGTCTTTGACTCTAGTGCTGAGAAGCTTAGAAGGGGAGATTATCCTTAAGATAGTGTGCATACCTCCCTGTCTTTCCCTTTAGTCTTTCTGCCAAAGCTGGGTCTTGCCTGCTTGCTTCCACAAACTCCCATGGGTCAGAAGAGATAAGGCATGATTTCACATGCTTTTTTTCAGAGGTAGTACCGACTTAAGCAGGCTGCGGCCACTTGTTCCTGCCCCCGTTCCACCTTCTCAGCTGCGTCAGTGGAACTGTTTGTGCAGCTAGAGCTGGCTCAGGGGGTTGGTGGGTTGAGAGCAGCCTGATCTCCTCTTGGAGGTTATTTTTAACATTCAGTTTTCAGAGGTCTGGCTTCTTAATATGCAGAGAGGGTGCAAGCAAGTGGCAGGTGTTAAAGACAGAACTGCTCAAACTAGAACCTCTGCAGAAGGAAATGTGTCTCCCTGCCTCTCTATGAAGGTTTTGGAGGTCCGTGCAGCTGCTTCTGTTACCATCCAATTCCCAGAGCCATCACGAGAAGACCCTGGGGATTGAACAGAGGCCAGAGGCCATAGGGCAAGGAGGAGGGAGCATCCCCTTTGCAGGACGTAAAGATTATTCCAGGCTTCACTTCTGCATTTATAGGTTGGAAATTTTTTCTTGCCGTAGCATACAGAAAAAAATGATCACCAGAGTTCCAGATGAATGGCTCCAGTGTATGAGTGAAGCTAATCGGTGACCTCAATACTTTTGAGACTTAACAGGGTTTTAGAGATTGCCAGTACTCTTGTGAATGACGAGCAGCAATTCTACAACCACTTGGGACCTGCCTGGTAACCTCCACAGTTGTGTCCCTGCTGCTGCTGGTGTTGTGCGAAGTTGTGAGATCCATGCAGCTGAGAGTGCAGTTGCACGAAGAGCAGGCGTGGTAGCAGGCCCGAATGTGCTGGCTGCTGTGGCTGTCTTGCAAGCTGTCCAGCCTCATGACTGCACCGTTCAGACTGCTCAGGGTCCCAGAACCACCAGCAAGAGCTGCTTGGGACAGAGGGTAGATGAGGCTCGGGCATGCTCAGGCTGACCACATTAAGGAGCACTTGGGACAGCCTGGGTCGTCTGCAGCTGAGTGTGAGCTTGTGGGTGAATAACTGAGAGGAGAGCGAGCCTGGAATGGGTTCAGGCCTGCTCCTGTGTGTCAGCAGAGGTGTGTTCACATCCAGCTTGCTACGTGGTAGTATCTGTGGCAGAAGTTAATCTTGTACTCTTCACAGAGTCATTTTGCCCTGGTTTCCTATTTCTTCTTCAGTATGTAAATGTAGATGCAACCTTCATATTTAACTGAAGCATCTGGTACTGTAACAACAAAGGACATTTATGGTTTACAGTGTGATTCTATGAATTGTTCCTAATTTTTTCTGTAAGGGCCAAATATGTTTCCCATCAGCAGATGTTAAGTGGCAATTAGGTCACAGACTACTTTTTTTTAAAAATCTACTGCTGAGAGTCTGGATAGGGCATCCATTGAGTTGAATTTTGCAAAGTGTTACTCATCTGGGAATGAATGGAGAAACAGGAACTGGAGGTGTTTATAGTGACTGCACCTTTCAAATGTCAGAAATGCTGCCATGGATGTGCCACAGAAAATGATCTCTCTGCAAGGAAGGTGTGCAGAACCTCATAGAACTTGCAACTGTAAGCTCGACTGAGAGGAGAAAGGGCATCAAATGGTTACATCTTGCTGTAACACTGCTGTCTCTCTGGTGCTGAAGTCTGAGACCTGACTGAAGATCAAAGCAGAACAGGAGGGGGGAATTTTCCCAGGTCACTTACTTGATTGTAATGATCACGTAACTTCTTCCCTGTGGAAGGGCCAGCAGGGACATCATCATTCTCGTTCTGGCAGGGACATCTGAAGGGGAAATCATATTACAGTGGTTGACATTTGTTGTCAAATATTTTCACAAATATTAATCCAGTGCAGACTGTTTATAATTACCTTAAATATGTTTTTTCCATTATTTTGGAGCAGTCAGTTAAACTGCTGGTTTTTATACACAGGCAAGCACACACACACACACACACACACACACACACACACACGGACTTTCAAATGCTGATCTAGCAATTCATCCTGGGATGACTCTTCATTAGCTTTTTAATCAGTGATTGGGACAGTAGTAGCTAATTAAAAGAAGATAAGTAATTATTTCAGACATCCTAGTATACCAGGACGCTATTCTTTGATGGTACTACATAAAGAAGAGAACAGTTGCTTACGAAATATTTAACCAAGGAAACCATGTTAAGTGCATGTGAACTGTGGAGAAGTCAAGTATTGCAACATACCTGGAGCTTGAGAATATGTCTTCTACCTTGAAGATTACTTGTATTCATAATTTCTTTTTCCTAGTAGTGGGAGGTAATGGCATCTTCTGTAATTCTGTATTTGAGTTGTTCTGTAAAGTATGTCTTTGGTTTTGTGTGGTTTTTAAAAATATTTGTGGGAAATCTTGACACCCAAGATCGCTCAGTTGTTGAATTAATGTTTTCCTTCTGACTATGTAAAAGATTTCATATTCTCAAAAACCAGCAATCAGTGCTATCAGTGCAGTAACTATTCCATTTCCATTAACTCTATGGAAGCAATTAATGAACAAGGGCCACAGGGCCAAGGGTCAGGTTAAACTGCAGCAGGTCTGGGAAGGCTTGTCATGACCTGCTTTTAATTTAAAGCCTACTGCTGGCTGCTTCCTGTCAGCTAAAACAACCTTGGATTCTATGCACGCTAGAAGTGCTGCTCTTAGCAATACAGCATGGCTCGATACGGAGCTGCTAAAGTAATTGCTAATTCTGATCAACTCCAGGATATCCTCATTTTTTGAGAGGTCAGTATTTTTTTAAAAAACATGCTGAAACCTGCCTCTTCTTGAGACTGTTTTCTGTTTGTTTTTTTAAAAAAAGGCAACAGGCTACTTAGTGCACTAATAAGACTGTCTGGTAGAAATAATATTTAATTAAAAGTGACACAAAAATATCTCCAAAATTATAGGTATAAAAAGTCTGTCTCGGGGTGAGTAATTGCCTACTTGAACTAGTCCTCGGTAGGCACTTACTGTGTGTATTTAATCTTTGTGTCAGATTTCTTTTTTGTACCTCCACTTTGACATACTTAGTAACATTTTTTGTCAATGTTAATAAATCACCTATTTGTTTTAATCTTTTTAATCACTATTACATGCTCAAGTTATTTTGGTTCTGAGTGAAAACAAATAAAACATCTAGTTGAACATCTTATTGAACTGGTCTGTTTAGCTATTCGCTGTTTCTGTTCTCAGTATGTTCTTTTACTTCCTCTCAGAGTGTTTTGTGAAGGAAAAATAATTTCTTTTAATCATTTAACATGTGTAATCTTATTCAGATTTGTCTTGTGCTCAAAAAGAGTAATTTTCCCCAAATTGCAGGAGTCCGAAACCTGCATTCATTAGTAGGCAAAATGACTCAGCCTCTTTAATGGGAGTTTTTTCTTTGGTATAGACTGCTGACTGGGCCAGAGGGCATCTTATCTTTCAGTTTTCTGGTGGTCTAAATGCTTTGATTTTCCTTCACTCTCAAGTCAGTTGTATATTTATATGCTCACTGGATAGGGCTCAGTGCATTTTGGAGACCTGTTCGTGCTTCTGGGAGTGATGTGACTGTCGGCTGTTAAAGTACCAAGACACATGGGCCGTAATTTTCCTGTTCGTTAAACATTTATGCTCCTTTGTAGTTTTAACAGAACACTATTGTCTAATTAAAGCAACAGTGTTGCTGACTTTTTAATTATACTTTTGGCAATAAATCTCAAGAAAATGAAATAAATCAAAATTTACAGTCAGTGACCCTTTCTTTAAAAAATAAAAAGATGTCTAGGCAAAGCAGTATGCTGAGGGTAGTAAATTTGGGCTAATCTTAGAATCTCTAAAACAAAAGGTTTCAACAACTAGGGCTAGCTTTGATTTATACCTCTTTGTATAATGTACACAGACAAAAACATATGATCTGGAATGTAAAGTTTAACTTATCCAGCTGCCGTGGGATCTGTCCTTAGCAGCCTTTTAAGTGGTCGCAGTAGTTCACTTTGTGCCTGTGAACTCATATGTATGTACGTTAGTTGTAAGACAAATTGTATGCACATCTATTCTAAATCTGTTTTATAGTAGCCTTGTAGCTGAACTGAGAATTGTATAAGTGTAGACTAAATTTACCAAAGGGCTTTAGAGCTACTCAGATGCTTGTAAATGATCACACTCTGCCCTCCTTAGCTATGTCAAAACAGATTTGGGATCTTTAGCTCTTTTTCTAGCTCTTGGATGTGACTGGAGCATGCTCCTGTATGTTTTGTCATACCAAATGAAATGAGGGCATTTTTGAAGTTCCCCACATCTCACTTTGCACTGGAAGAAAGGCTGAGCAGGCAGGTGTTCTTCCCATGGCACTGCATCCCAGCCAAGCCTCTAATCTGGACAGCTAAGGTATCAGAAACCTGCGGTGGTGTGTGCTGCGTGTCTGCATGCAACAAAAAAAGTAATCCCTCCAGCTAGCATCTTGGTCTAGAGTTTGTATTTCTTCCAGGGTTTCCCAATTCCAGACAGTTCCCCCGTGCACTTTTTTACCTTCCAACAGAAAATGAGCTTATGATAAATATCCCATGGACTTGGCATGCTGGGCTGGGATCCAGGCTGATGTGAGTCTGTCTTGCCTCTTGCAGTCATTTGGTACTAAATTTTCTCTGTGCTTTATAACAGCTGTATGGACCAAAGCCTCCCTGAAGGGACAGTTTGCAGAGGATGCTGTGCAGGTGCTCTTGGTGCTCCTGTCTTACAGGCGTAAGAACAGACAGGCTCAGGCCTGGGCTGAAACCTGGGAACAGGGATTCCTCCCATTCTCCTGCTGCCCCACACACATTGCTTGCTGTGTCCCCAGCCAGCACTGGGCCTTTCCAGGCAGGGGAAAGCCCTAATGCATTGTCATGGGGCAAAGAAGTCTGCAGAGAGATGAATGGAGTGCCTTCGGTCTTTTTTTTTTTTTTTTAAATTTGTTGAAGGAACAAATGTGATGTCCAAAAAAGTAATTAAAAAAACCCCAGGAAATGCCTGAGCTGGGTGCCCACCTTGGCACTTTTAATGGTCTGCTTTTGTCTTTCAGGAGTGAATTTCCTGGGCAAGGCAAAAGCTGGGGGGCAGGCAGAATGAGACTTTCTTCCCCACTAGCACCAGCTGGATCAGGATGTAATGCTTAGCATATGATGGAGAGTAGGATGCAGCTGTACTTGATGCAAGATGGCTCCATTGGTCTGCTTTGTGCTTGATGGCAAATTTAGCAGAGGTTGAGGACTGCGTGAACGTTGCAAATTCAACAGAAGGCTCTTGAGCATCAAAACTGGCTGAGAGAGACTGACAGGCAGGAAATCGTTCTGAATAAAAGCAAGTGCTGATCACAGTTGTCGCCTTTCAGCATTGTTCATGTGTTAGTGGACATTTCTGATTTTGTGTAAGCTAATTCATAAATTGCCTCAAGTTTGGTGAGAATTTGCCTGCAGTAGAATTTTATAGCCCTGAGTACTGGCTGTTGAAAGTTCATTGTCTCCAATCTGAAGAAGAGCTTGAAAGGTCAGTGCTTTCCATTCAGCTCTTTTACTGACATTAAGTACAAAGTAACTCTCCAACTTGTGTTTGGAGAGTTACTTATTGTAACTGCAATTAAATGAAGTGAGCAGAGTTTTGGACATCTCTGTCTGTACACCACACTCGCATGGGGTTTTATAAAATTCTGTTGTCTACATTTTAAATAAGTTCAAAAATACCAGTTTATCAGATGCAGAAATCACCATAACTGGTATAAATCTGGAAAACCTATGCATATCTTAAGAGGAAATCACACAAGTCATGTAAGATGGTACAAACAAGAAAATCTCTACTAAAATGTTGGGAAGGGGAGTTGTGTGTGGTTGTTTTGCGAAATGAAGACCATCTGAAGTTTAGTCTAGACATAAACACTCAAGTGTCAGGGCAGTATGGGTCCTAAGCTATACCATTGCTCAGAAGATACCTTTCATCCCCACATACCTATAAATTAAGATACATAACCTCCTACTACTGTTTATCTTAAAACAACAGAAATATTTATTTTGTATTTATTAGAAGCTCAGCTGATAGCTTGAAAGGAAACATGTACATTTTTAGGCACAAAGTATCCTCAGTTGTTAAGCTGTATCTCCATGGTAAAATAATGGTGTTCTTTCAGTTTGTAGAGGCACATCCCTCTTAGCTGTGTGCTAGCCCCAGTGAGGAGTGGGCACAGGCAGGGTTGGGCTTGTTCTCCTTCTCGGCCTGGTGCCAGGCTATTTTAGATGATGTGCCTGGGGCTGCAGTGGATATGTGCTGATATTGGTGGCCAGGTTGAATGGGACTCTTCCACTTGCAATCTTGGCCCCTCTTCCTTTCTTAAGTGAGTGGTTCTCCGTGAATGTAGTCACTGATGGATTTACAGCTTTTGATAATATTTGTTGATGTGTTGCTAATTGCAGGCTCTAGCTGAGGCTTTTCTCACAGGTAGGGTGTTCAGAGCAGCTCTCATCAGTGGGACTGCTCTTTTGTTTCTCATAGCTGTCTTCCCCATGGTCCAGGTGCCACCAGAGTCACTCCTCCAAGCAGCTGCCTGCTGTCATCAGCTACACAGCTGGAAGAGCTGGGGATGCCCCAGCATGGAAGGGTGCCTGACAGGACCAGGGGAGCTTACCTGTGCAGAGCCTTGTTCAGGAGGTTGGGCTTTCTTGGCATATATTAAAATAAAAGTTTTTATCTCCTCTGGTTACGAGGGACTTTGCTATCCCTCTGTCACATTTGACTGAAATTATCCAGGAGGTATAGCAGTCATGGAAAAGGAAAGGGAATGAATGTGTGCACACACTGGCCGTATTTCTTAAAAGAATCTCTCCCTCCCATCCAAACAACCTTATTTAATAGAGAAGTTTTCTTAAAGCAAATGCAGTTGTTTTGGCTGGCTGCTTTGGATGTAATCTCTGAAATGAGTGATTATGTTAAATCATGATAATTAGGGCTGGCTATTAACCTCCCACAGAGCTGATTACAGGGATGGGGGTGATGAGGAAGTTTTTTATTTTTCTTAATGCTATTGTTTCAGTCTATTTGCAGAGTAAACACAATGAATGTGTTGGTTGATTATGCTGCAGACCATCTCTCAAGCCACAGAAGATGGACATTCAGTTTTTAAATGTGAAAACTTGGGGTTTAGAGAAAATGTGCTTTGGGGAGATGTTGGGGAGTCTCTAGGTTTATGCACCTATGCCCTTCCAGCCATTCCAGCTGTTTACTTACTGAGTGGCTGTTCCTAGAGCATTTATTCCCTTTACTTTAGCTTCTCCTCAACACAATCCTGCACAACACCTCTGAAGTACAGCACTCTCATCATTGCTTTAAGATTGTCTTGACTAAGGTAGAGCAGCAGAGATTAACTCCTCCCTTGAGGCTTTCTGCAGACAAGCATAGCCCAGCTCTTAAAAGGTGTGTTTTTAAAGGGCATCTCATAGTCTGCCCGTAGTGCTCATAAGTCAGTTATGACTGTTGCATGGCTATGAGCTCTCCGAGTAACAAAAGGTTGTTACTGATTGTAAGGGAAGATTGCTACAGGAAGGAGAGTGAGCAGTATTTTGTGCATTGCAATGGGCAGCTGCCCCTGCAGTGAAACAGCACGGGTTTAGCTGAAGGGGAGCTTTGTTGAGGAAAGGAGGATCCTTGCCTGGAATAATTGCCTCTGAGCCAGGGAGAATTGGCTACTCCAGAGTGGGAACAGGCCCCTAGCTACCTCTGGCACAAACAGCGGGGCAGTCACAAATCTGATTCGAGTCGCTAACAATAAGGTATTGAAAAGGGAAGAGGACCTAGCAGTTCTCTCTGCCTTTCATTGGGCTCCTAATTTCTGTTTCAGCTTTGCTTGCTGAAACAAACCTGTAACAACACAAATGTGTACATGGAAACCAGAAGGACAGAAATCTTTAGAAGAAACAACAAAATGGCAGGCAGAAAGAAAGGCCCTCAGAAAAGAAAGGAAGTTTCTAAAAATACAGATATTTTAGATGAAAGGAAAATATAATCTGAATTGCAGTTGTTGTCTGTATGTTGTGACACGTAGCTACAAAGTGCTTTTTTCCCCCACAGAGCTCATAAAACTGTGCTCTGTGTACCAGATGGATTATTTTGTTTTTCATTAAATAAAGAAACTTGTAAACAGTGCTCTGTACCATAGAGATCTTAATCTCCACCATCCCTCTCCTCTTCCTTAAACACCAGAGCACACATTTTGCAGGTTGTGCTCAGGCAGTGAGCCTGAGCTCCCAGCCTGCAGCTTGGAGGCTGCAGTAAGACCTCTCACTCCCACTGTCCGAGAGCTTTTACTGCATGAGCTTTTATCAAATCGTCTTTCTGAAATCAAATAAAAGGCTCAGTTGCACAGTGCTTGAATGCCACTCTCTCTATGGCGGCGTAAGTTGGTTGGGTTAGGTCTGTGGAGCTGGCGCCGCTGCAGGTAGGGGAGAGCAAAAAGAGGAGGCTGAATAATGAACAGTTTTATGTAGAAGATAGCAAGAGGTGTTTTATGAAGGTCACTGCGAATAACTGCTAGTTTCTCCAGTCAAGTCAGTTTATCCAGTTATTCTGCCATCTTTGCAGTTTTCAAATGTGTAAGGTGTAATGTGTTAAAGGTGTCATCATGATCCTTGTAACCTGAGCCACAATTCTTGACACTGCTCTTGCAAATGCACTGAGCAGCACAGCCCTTGCTCCACTATTTCCCTGCCTAATCTGTTTGCCTACTGTCTTGTGTAATAGGAATGCCACTTTTTTTTCCTCCTAGCTCTTTTATCCATGAGTTTATTGAACACTTTACAAAAGCAGGTACTATTATCTTCATTTATGTTTCCATTATACTGGAAATTACAACCATAGCTGTGCTGCAGCAGCCTCTCCTGTGACATGCACAGGCGCTGGTCAGTTTCTACCACTTTCAGGCTGGAGGAAACAGCTCTGCTGCAGATCCCACTTATTAATGGTTGTGTGTATGACCATGTGTCTGTAACTAGATGTGGTGAGTGATAAAGTGGAATTGAGACTGAATACACATTGATGACTTCTACTCCATCCACTGGACCCATTCCTCATGTCCTGTTACAGAAAATCTCTCTGAAATTACTGACAAATTGCATTCCAGAAGCAGAGGATAGCTCAATTATAAGGTGTGCCCAGTCATTAAATACTGAACTATACTCCGTTTACGTGAACACTAGATTAGTATTAGATTTTTTTTTCATTTTTGTCGTCTTATTATAACAGATTTAAATTAAATGTATTTTTCCCCAATGAAGAGTACATCTAGCTTAAAATACTGGGTCAAAATGTTCTTAAAATGTTACTTCCTTTTTTTCCAAATAGTTTTAAAATATTTTGATAGGTCTATCTGTGTACTAGTAAAAATACATTTGAATTATTATCACAAGATCTCCACACATTTAATTTTTTTGTTAAATACTGAACATACCTGATGCTGATAAATATTTATGTCACCAAGTTTAACAGAGAGATGCTTGCTTGATGTAATCATATCACTTTTGTTGAGCTATGTGATGTTCTTTAACATGCCTTATGAGTAAAGTAATCCCTTCTGGATCACCATTTTATTCTTCCTGTCTATGCAGTAACAAGCGACTTGTGGCCTTAGTGCCAAATGACACTTCGTTCAACACCAGACGAGCCTACACCAGCGAAGATGAAGCCTGGAAGTCGTATTTGGAGAACCCCCTAACAGCAGCTACCAAGGCTATGATGAGCATAAATGGTGATGAGGACAGTGCTGCTGCTCTTGGCCTATTGTATGACTATTATAAAGTAGGTAACTCCATTGTTATTCCTCCCTGCTGCACTCGCAGGGGACTGCTCTAAGAGGCATCAAAAGAGCCAGATTTCAAAGACAGAGGTCACTGCATCTTGTGTTCTCTCTGATACTTGCATCAAGCACCCTTCCCAGTTTAGGAAGCCTGTCTGAGGTTGTTTTGATGTGTTGAGAAAAATAACAAACAAAACCACAACAAAATCAGAATTCCTATATTAAATTTGCAACCGTGATTTCTCTTTGAGCATAGTGTTCTTTCCCTTCCCTTGCAAGAGCATTGGA
The DNA here is from genome assembly GCF_000695765.1 of Mesitornis unicolor. NCBI lineage: Eukaryota > Metazoa > Chordata > Aves > Mesitornithiformes > Mesitornithidae > Mesitornis > Mesitornis unicolor. Next base: position 12,107 of record NW_010168767.1, read on the forward strand.
TGCATTAGCCCCCTTTTCATTTGTGCTCGGATACTTGCAGTATTCTTTAAAAGGTGGAAAAGGGGAGGCCTTGTCCATCTGCAGGTTTGTCTGCTTTTCTGGTTCATTCCACACATGTTTTAGTTTGCTCTTTAACTGGAGTATCTCTCATCTGACAGTTTCCCATGTTATTTTTGTTTGTATAATGATTGCAGTAGGCTGTATACAAACAGTGAGGTCTAGCCCTTGCAGTCTAAATAGAAAGGTGGAGGACAGAAATGGAGCTGGACACAGACTGAGATCCAAGTCAGTTTACAGGGGAAGCACTGACACACAGTTTCAGTTTATGTCAGGTTCTAAGCCTGGGGCTTTAGCTACCATTTTGATACCACCTATTTGTATATTTCATAGTGTTTAAGTAGAGCTGTGTTCAAGATTTCTGCTGAAATCAGAGGAGAGTCCGATAAGGTGTGCCTCTGTGTAATGCAGAAATTTCACTCTGAAGCCCAGGTTGACCCTTTTGTACTCTGCAAATGGAGTCAGTGTTACCTGCCAAGCACTGAAGTATGAAATTGTCCATTTCACAGAATCACAGAATCACAGAACGTTAGGGCTTGGAAGGGACCTCAAAAGATCATCTAGTCCAATCCCCCTGCCGGAGCAGGAACACCTAGATGAGGTTGCACAGGAAGGCGTCCAGGCGGGTTTTGAATGTCTCCAGAGAAGGAGACTCCACAACCTCTCTGGGCAGCTGTCACTTAAGCTGTCTCAGTACTCATGAAGCCACCCATGCCTGCGTTGGACAGATCATCTGTGAAGGCCAGCGGAACAATGCCAGTTCCCCTTGTAATTAATGAAGAAGTATCAGGAATGGAAATTAACAATTAAACCCCTTTGGTTTTAGTAGCTATTAGTATAAATTATTTTAGAGAATGGGCTGCTCTTTTTAGTCTCTGCTATGATCATCAAATGAGTGTTGAGGAGAAGGGGTTTTAGGCAAGGTGCCATATACCAACCTTATGGTTAAATATTGGTTTAGTTTCTTTACTGATTGTCTTTCAAGAGATGTTTCTTGCTTTTGTGCGTCAGTAGAGAAAAGCTTTTCCCAATGAGAAAGAAGAAAAGTCCCTTTCTCTACTTGACAGTTACCACAGTGCCAGAGTCTGTGAAGTTAATGCGGATTCATAAAATCCAGGATGTGCTTGAGCATCTAGAGTGTTGGCTTCTGTCTTAGTAATAGTTCATTACTTTGTATGTAGCAGTTCATTAATCTGCTGGGTTTTTAAAATAGAAACGGAGAACAGCCCTTTTCCTTCTCAAAACTGTTCTAAAAGACATGTCTGTTCCTTGTTCCAGACAGTTGCAAAAGACTTGGGATTCAGATGGAATAAGCTGTGTTTATCTCAAAGCTATTTCCAGCATTCAATCATAACTATTTCTGTCTTAAAATGGGAGAAAAGTATAACACCTGTTGATGCTCTCAAACAGGAACTTAGGTTAAGCCTCTGTGCTGTAATGTGGAAGTGTGGAGAAGGACTTCCAGTGTACCAGACTCTCTTGAATTGCCCTTATTTATCATCTGGCTTGTTTGTTCTGACATGCTGGGTAATTTTTTAAAGTACTTTTTCTAGTTAAATAAAATTACTTGAACTTTTTTTTCCCTTTTCCTTTTTCTTGAGTGATACTTAGTTAAACATAGAAACTCCTTCAGGGATGAATATATGATCTTAACAGGGGAATCAGCATGCGTGAACTGTGGCTTGGATCCCACTTCTAAAATACATGAGAGAGGATTTTTAACCAGCAGGATGCTTAATTGGGAGAGAGGATGTCCTTAAGAGAAAGAAAGGCTCTGGCTAGCGCTCTCTGACTCAGCTGCTGTCTTGCAGATATAGCTGATATTAACTGTGGCTACTGAAGTGCACTGTAGTATTGTTTGTCCTCTAAATTCAGATATTTTCCTGATATTTCTTTAAATTATTTACAGATAAATGGCGCAGCTTTAGCCCATTCTTAGGTCTATTCTTGTTCTTAAATCTGGAGTTAGCTGCTGTGATGGAGCGTATATACATTCTTTGTAAAAGATAGACGTTTTAGCTCCCAAGTTGCTGGTTCGGCAAGAAAAGAAATATACGGTCATGGCAGCAACTTCATCCTTGGTGACTTCATATCTGCTGGTGCCAGGAAACCAGAATGTGGGAAGACAAATCTTTTAAGTCACTTGGTGTCAATTCTGAGTCTGCTGAGGGACTGGGTTTTTACTTCATGGCTGCTAATGTACTCAGCAAGGCAGAAGTCACTGTTCCCTGATTGACATCCCAGCATGTCTGGACTTGTCCCCATGCTAGGAAGGGGAAGGATTCACAAAATTCTCGTAGGTACAAGTCCTGCACCCTCCAGGCTGCTCTATAACAGGAGGACTTAGCTGGCACTTGTGGTTTAATTGAAAACCCTTTTTCCTCTGAGCTAAAAAGGTCTCCATGCAGAGCTCATCAAAGCATCGTGTCTTCTTTCTTATCTTTTATTCACTCTATATCTTTTATTCACATTATTTCACTCTTATTCTGTGAAAAGTGTGTGTGTGTGTGTGTGTGTGTGTTTGGGAATTTAATATTTGATTTTGAGATAGCTTGACCTAGCTTGATATTCCAAAGATAAGGACATAGAGAAGAGTGCTTTGCTCCAGACTTGTGTGCCCAAGAACTAGAAAAGAAAACAATTCCTACGTTTTTTTCCCTGTGGAATTTATCTTTCTGTCCACAATCAGTCTCCTAGAGAAAACCAGCTCCTGGCATCTGTGAACTAGACAGCACTGATACTGTTAGATTTTTCTAATTGTTGCAGTAGAGCAGTCTGAAGCTGCAAATACCTGACAGTTGCATTTACCTGACCCCATGCCTGGTGTTGTTCTCAGGTTCCCAGAGATAAAAGGCTGTTGTCTGTTAACAAAGTGAGTGATAATCAAGAAGACCAAGATAAAAGGTACAGTATTATTCAAAATCATACACCCAGCTACTAATAGTGTTGATCAGTTGTGAACTGAAGGATCTGTGATAGCCTTGAGGGTTTATGGTTTTCTTCCAAAAGATAAAAGAATGAAGGCTGTTTTGGGAAGCACATTTTACTCCCTTTTAATTTATTAGAAAAATTTTAACTGTATTATTAAACATACAATTTGCAAAGTGGCCGAAAGTTTCATGATTTGCTTATGATCCGTTTTGTTGCTTTGCTGCTACTGAGGTTAGTAAAATCAGATTGTATTGACAGGTAGCTGTTGGCTGCTTTTCATTCAATTTTCTTCTTCTAGAGCAAAAAGTGAGTAGTTTGACCTCAGTAGCCAGTTTTATACAGCTTTATTTGACATAACTTAGGGTTTGCCCAGAAGCAAAGTAACTCTCTTAAAATCATTCCCTCAAATTTTTTTTCTTGCTCCTCTCAGCTTTCAGCCTTCTTCTGTAGGCTAAAAGTGACTTGAAGAGTCAGAGGAAACTGACACCTGCCTTTAAGACTTGTGGACAAGTGAGAGTATATATTTATGTAGAAAGAGCTAAGTTTTTGCATATAGGAAGGCATCTTCATGCGTAATTATAGTGGAGAGAAGCTACTCAAGGTTTATTTCAGTGTCGCTAATTCAGGACAGCCTTAGATGGTCTCCACTAGCTGTGTAAGGTGAAAGTTTAAATAAGTACTAGTATAAATTCACTGTTTCAAAACAGAATATGAAACTTATTTTGAGGGACAGTTTTTCTTCTGCAAATGCCAGAGAAATTCCTAGGTTGAATGAGATTGACAAAACTGACCTTTGGTGAAAGACCAAGAGAAAGGAACTGTAATGTCAGAACATATCTCCTGGGTTGAAAACAAAGCAGGGTGTTACACCTGCTAAAGGTTTTTTGAGTGAACAGTTTTATGTCAGTGCAGCTACTATGAGCAATCACATTGCTTTCAGCAGCAGCCATGGGAATGCTGCTGGAGGTTACCGTGCAGCCGTTATAGTTACTGATCTACTCCGATACAATGGGATTCCTGGGCTTGCTCTTTCAGAAGAGCGTCAGTACCAGAGTTATGCAAACAGCAGTGGCGTATCAGCAGCCTGAAAGAGCATGCGTCAACGTATGCGTTTTGCTGTTGATGTTTTGCCTATTTCGCATGCAAACCATCTACTGTGAGTAATCCATACCTTGCCTTACTCTTTAGGCTCATTTTGTGCCTAAAGGCCATTGCACCAGTGGATTGATTTTGCATCCAAATTATAAGCCAAGGCAAAAGCAACCCCAGATACCCAGAATTTATTGTAATAAGTCAGAGCAATTATAGGTCAAACCAAATGTATTATCTTTCCGTAGTTGTTAAAGAGCTCTGGACCTCTCTGCTTGCCTCATGATGTCTTTTGCCTAGTGTTTGTTAGTGTACTACTTATGGCAGTGGCTTATCAGAATTGAAAGATCTCCTTCCCTGCCATCTATGAACGTTAAGCCATTTAAGGAGGAGATTTACTCTGTCAGGACGGTTCATAACAATTTTTGGTTTTGTCTCACAGAAACTGTCTTAATACCACGGAAGCTCAGAGTAATTTAAGTGGGGGAGAGAACCGCGTGCAAGTCCTGAAGACAGTGCCTGTTAACCTTTCCATGAACCAAGATCCTTTGGAGTCATCCAAAAGGGAATACAACACAAATGTGTCTGGGAGCTCAACGCCCATCACTGGGAGCGGAGTGACTGTGGTTAAAGCAGAGGAGTTCACCCCTGTTTTTATGACCCCACAAGCACACTATGCAAGAGGAGAAAATGAGGAGCACCGAGGGGTTATCTTTGAACCATATGAAGTGTCCAACATTGCTGCCCACACAAATTATCTCAAAGATGACCAACGCAGTACTCCAGACAGTACGTACAGCGACACCTTCAAAGATGGAGGAGCAGAAGTAAGTTTTCCACCTCAAATTAGCATCTAAGAACTCAATAAAAAGCTGTAAACAAGATAAGGAGATTTGAGCTTGTAAACAAAATAAGGAGATTTGAGCTGTCGGCAAGAGCCATTAGAAGAACAGTGATGCTTGTTTCAACAAATTAATCTTTGCTTCTTGCCTCGATCTGTGCTCTGATTATAGGGGAGCATCATGAGGTGTTTCAGAAGGCAACTTTAAAGTTGTTTATTGGAAACTCTGAGAATTAACAGATACTGATCTTATGTCTTCTGGGATATTGTGTCAAGTAGCGGATAGTTGCAATTCTGAAAGAAGATCTGTTATCTGTTAACCAGATCTGCCTTCAGAACTACTCATAACTGTAAGAAATAGCTTTCCCATTTTGTGATTGGGAAATACTTAATGTCCTCAAGTGCAAATGAGCTGTGTCAGCCTCTGCTGCTAGATAAACCCAAGTAATTCATTCAGAAGCTGTTTATTGCTCTAAGCTCTACTCTGCAACATGGGCAAGCAAGAAAAATTAGTGGGATTAGGTGGCTAGAGGGAATGGAGAAGTTAACAGCCAAAGAGTCAGGTGCATGCATATGTAGGGGAATGAAGAGGAGAAGAGAGACAAGGAGCTGCCTTGTAACTAATTTACACTGTTCTGCTGAGGCAAAGTAATTATAGTCAGCTTTAATATGGTGAGTACCCTCTGGCTGCTTTTGCCTGCTGCAGAATGCAGAAGCCAGAAATGTACAAAGGTAAAAATTGTTTAAAGCTACTAGTACCTCTGCAAGTAATTAGAGATATTAGGTAGTAAAACTCTCCTTGGATTTTCTTCTCCGACGCTATGAAATTGTAGATGTAACAAAAGTACAAGTCAAGTTACATTAAGACTGAGTTACTCTGACTGAATATGTAAGAAATTTACTGTGTGTTTGTGTATGCACATTATAGGAAAGTAAGTTGTCTTCACACAAGCATCATAGATCAGGATGTCTGGAGGTGAAATCCATTTTCAGATACAGAATACATTTTGGTCTACTAAATGAATAATTAATGAAGAAATCTAGCTTGCCTTTGAAATCAGTGAGATCCAACCTCAGATTAGAAATGCTACTCTTTATTATCAAATCACATCATTTCAGCTATTTTTCATTGTTACTGGTAAATGGCTTTTTATGGGAATCCAATGGTACTGTACCCATGGCTTATCCCGCAGTGCTGTGGCTGAGTGTTTCCAATACGCTGGTTTGTGTGATTTGTGTGAGATTCGCTGCTAAGAGCTACCCAGTCTGCGCTGTGCAAAGTGCTCTTGAATGTGCAAAGTTGTTTAACTTGGAGGTAAAAAGGGAATTTACATCTATACCTTGGTTTTGCATCCCAAACACCATGTCACGGTAATATTGTTACAGTGGTAATATTTTGTTACATGTTTTCTGAAATGATTGGTTAACAACTGGAAATTATACTTGTCATCTGGGCTTTCTCTTCAGTCCCTGGAGAAAGAGGCAGTTCAAATCTGATTGCCAAAAATGGGTAGAGTGGGTTGCAGGGTGCACTCGCTCCTCTCCATCTTCACCTCCCCTTTTAACTGTACCCTGTACAGACTGAACAACAACCTTTAACTACGTACTCATCTGTAGCTGCTAGGTGAGGTGTGGGCCACTGCTGTTGGCCTTCCAGCCCCAAATGCTCACTCGTATGCTTATGGCATGGGACCAGGAAGAGCCTGTCCCTTCGTTTTTTTTCTCAACTACCCAAATCCCGGGATGTGCTTCACCTCTGTGGCGCTCTGACTGCTTCTAGGGACAGCTGTATGAAGCGGGAGTAGGGAGAACATAAGGTAAAATGTCAAAATGTACCAAAAGAGAAACTTGAGTTAAAATAGTGTTTAAAGCAGGAATACAGTTCTTATTAGTTTCCCTATTCACTTGGTGAGAATGGTTGGTTTGGCTGCAGTAGGTTTGCTCTGATACCTCCTCAACTTTTAAACCTGTTATGAATACATATTTAGAAATTGTTTCAAAACATTTATTGAGTGACTTTGTTCTGTTATCCTGGGGTGCTGAGTTTTCATAGATCCCTGTGGTAGTGGACACTTCAGTCAATCACTTGCTCTGTTCTTCGGATACCATTTCAGCAGTTATATAAATATACCTTTCTGAACTCTTTCATATTTAGCTGTGATTAATTTATTAGTCCTTTATAGTACAGATAAAATTTTTGAAGATGGTTAAGTAAGTTGAATGTTTTTGACAACATCAAAATAAAATAAAATTTGACTAGCATGTTAATATGGGACCATCTGTATTGTAATACCCCTCAGATGTTAGGTTTCTTAGAGTATTTTGCTTATCTGTTCTACTGCTCATGGATCCTTGACTTTTGATCTTCAGGAAATATTCCTGACTGGTACATAATACCTCTGCACTGAACTAGTATCTGACTGGATATTTGTGGCACAGTTGTGCATAAGGTAAAATTAAAAACTGTTTTCAAAATTGTGTGACTTGACACTTCTGGAAATAAAACAGCTTCTAATTCCTAACTGGCAATCACAAAAGAAATCCTGGAGATTAAATGTAATGTTCCATCAGTGAATCAGAGAGACGTCAGCAAAAACATGTTTCATGCAAAAGGCAAGCCAAGAAACAGCAGCAAGGCTCATGTGGTAGAGTATGAACAGGCTCCTTTGCTAAGAAAAACAGAGTACAAATACTTGCTTAGACTGTGCAAAAAGCTTTATTTTTTCAGAATTCCATCTCTTGATGTAATTTTTTTAATAGATGTGTTTTCTTTTTCCAAAGAGTGACTTAAGTCTCCTTTCATCTGGTAAAGTGTGTGTTTTACTCAAGCAGAATCTTACATTGAAGGCAAAATGCTTTCTTAGCCTGCATCACCACTCCTATTCAAAATAGACAGCATAGCAATCTGAATTTTTGTCAGCATTTCATTGCAGGCCTTGAGGACAGCTGACCACACAGATAATTTTAAATAAAGCAAAACAAAACAGAAAGTAAAGTGTCTAGGAGAACTCTTATTTCATTTGAAAATCTACTTATCTTTGAGATGGGGTACATTTTTACAGGCTTGTTTTAGAATATATTAATGTGTAGGAAAGGAGTTTAAGAAGGTGGAAGATGTTTTTCAGCTACATTCTTGTAGCAGTTGTGTTATGACAAACTCTAAAAGCTTGACATAAATGAATTATCTCTGTCATTTCTAGTGTAGAGGCCATGTAGTGTCCACTCCAGTTTTAGGGATTTTGTTTTAAATGGTTCTTTATTTCCTCTGAGAGATCTTTAAATAAACATAATTCTACTTCTGTTGATATTTGCATTTTGATTGCATCAAACTATATTTAATTGTTGTTTTTATTTTTCAGAAATATCGCAGTGTGTCAGTGGGGGCTGAAGAATATATTTATGAACAAACAAGGTATGGCATAAGCTCTGTGATGTGTTGACTGGTGTCACGTAGGCATGTATTGAAGAGAAGCTGCTGGTGTCCACTTCCCTCTCTTTCATCACCCTGGGGCACCTGCAGGTCTCCCTTGGCACTGCCCAGCATTGCTCTCCCCTTATTCTCTTGTGCAAGTTAGCTTTCATATCTGGCCAGTTTATATCTTCATCTATTATCTTCCCTCAGTGTTATTTTAAGTTAGTAACTCCTCTGAAGCCCCCCCAGAGATATGTGAGATTAAAACTGTAATGAGAGGTCCTCCAGGTAACAGGGCACAGCTTTCACAGCCAAGTCATGGAAAATCCACATGTTTCAGGATGGCAGGATGCACAAGTCAGATGTCCAGAATGGTTGAGCTGGCTCCACCGACCTTATGGAATTCCCATCTTTATTTTTCCCATCTGTTTTTTTTTTCTGGTTACTCCTTGTAGGTTTTCTTGGAAACTCTCTGTCTTTTTGCACTACTTGTTGTGGTACTTCATGTTAACCTATAAAATAATATAAATGAAGTCTCTATTACAAACTGTGTAAAAACCCTAAGAATTAAAAAAAAAATTTAAAGAAGTTTCAGAAATTGAAAGGAATAATGTCCTCCCTAAGCACAGAAAAATGCATACATAGAACGAGCAAACACTGAAGAGTTACTGTAATTAATAGAGTTGGTAGTTTATAAGGTGATGCTTCATTTCATGCTTGTGAATAGTTCTGCTTATATCTGAGAGATTACTCCTACTTTAGAAACAGGAACATGCCTACATATTTTTCCTGGAGTAGGCATATGACTGCTTCTGTAGTTGAGGTTCCTTACAGCTTCATCCTTTTTCTGAGGAATATTGAAACAATCATTAGCTGCAGTAAGCTCAGAATGGAGTAATTATATAAGCAGTATATATGAAACAGATATTTAGCAAAGACTCACTTTAGCTCACTTACTGCACACTGGATATTTGTAAAATTGAATCCTGAAGCACTGTCATCATTAACAGTTCTCAGACATTAAGTCTTTTGTGCTATGGCCCAGGTCCACGTTAGAATGAAACTTCCAAATGCACACTAAGAAAAAAAAAGACATCTTTCCTGGGAGTTAACTGGAAGTGATGGATGCTCAGAAATGAAAGCTTCAGATTGAAAAAATGCAGTGGTGAATATGATTGTAGGCCTGATAGAAGATCCATTAACGTCTACATGGCACTTTAGTTAAGACTCATGGTAAGATTCAGAATAGTATTATAATTACTTAAATGACTGCAATAAGTTTTAAGGGTAATAGTAATCCTCCTGATATAGGTCACACTTCAATCGCCAGCTGGGAAGAAGAAGAAAATTCCCAAGTGGTACCACACAGCTACTGCAAAATTGGCCAGGTGCAGTGTGTCTGGGATTTACATTTTTTGATGTCTTTCTGAAACATACAGAATGCCAGGAAATGGGAGCCCAGACCTTAGCTCTGCTAAGACACTGCCTGTCTGACTTCGGTTCATCCTAAGCCCTTCTCAGGACACGTTCCTGTTAGGCCTTCTCTCTGGTGGGAGGTTTTGAGATGCATCTCCCAGGGCACACAAGGTGCTTTGGTATTTATCGTGCAGCAGTCTTGCAGTGGAGGGAACCGCTGTCCCCATTTTCTTAATTCTATATTGGCATGGCAGTGTTATAATAATCCAGACTGTTTGCTTGAAGTAGAAAGTTTAGGATACACTGTTGTTTTGGACCAACGTCTTCATCCATTTGATTCTCCTCCAGCACTGTTTAAATACTTAGCTGAATTAGGACCATTGTGAAAATGCTTCCCTTGTATCTCCAATTTGTGAGGACTTCCTACAAGTGACTCCTTGCATTAAGCTTCCTGTGGTGACCAAATGCAGTTTGAAGAGATTTATTCTGCAAGGTTAACATTATTTTTCATTTAAGAGAATATGAGGAGCTGCAGGCATAATTTTAATTGGATTATTATTCAAGCCCATTGTTGGAGGAGGTGGCTGGAATAGGCTCTGTGAGATTTGTGTTTAGCCAATGGTTCACTAGTCAACGGAGCTTTAAATTTTCGTGGTTTGAGAACTGCTTGAAAGGTGAACGTTTCATGAAGGAGGATCTTTCCTAAAATCTGACTTCCAACACATGAGCAAACTCTTTTTCTCTAATTTTTGTCTTCTAAAGGAGGTTACTTGGTTGCAGATACAACTAAATGTAGGTACTTTGTTCTGTCTGATTAATTTTGTGAAGAAGGCTTGTAGAAGCCTTGAGTGCATGTTGTCTTTAAACAAAGGAACCTGCTGTCCCTTCTGGTTGTATTTCTTCTCTGCAATGGAAAGTAGCAGTTTCCATTCTTTGAGTCCATCTTTTTTTTTTCCCCCAATTTCTCTTTCTGTGACACTTCTAAGTTTAAATGTCTGTGGAGATAGCTGATTTCCTGCAAATCATACTGCATTCCTTCTTGGTATTTGACACTCTCACTGTGGGTACATAGTCTTGTACTTCATCATGGTTGTTTTCAGAGAAAGTAAAGATGTAGTCTTTCATGCCAGAGACTTACATTCCAGGTAGTTTTATGCTTGATTGTCAGATCTGATGAACTTGAAAAAAGAAAACTGCATTTTTAAATACTTGTGTGACCCTTTCCTGGAATTTCATTGTTAGTGTGTTATGCCTTGCTTATACAATGCATGAAATACATAATAAATGAGGACTAAGAGAAAAGGAGAAAGTGATACGGCTTTTGTTGGTGTTTCTCTCCCTGTGTTTTCAGCAGCACTTTTCAGTACACACTAGAAGCTACCAAATCTCTGCGCCAAAAGCAAGGGGAGGGGCCCATGACCTACTTGAACAAGGGACAGTTCTACGCCATCACCCTGAGCGAGACGGGTGACAACAAGTGTTTCCGGCATCCCATCAGCAAAGTCAGGGTATAGTCCAATTTCTTTCCTAGATGGGAATGGAGCTCTGCAGATAAATGTTATTGTGGTTGGTTGGTTTTTAATTTCTTTTTTTCTTGTGGGAGAAGACAGAGCAAGCTTATTTCTATGCCCAATGTGAAGGTGGATTATGTTTATCTCAAATATTCTGGGGTCCATTTTTTTCAAAGTGTGATCTTACAAGTTAATTGTATACATATCTGCCCCAGTTTATGGTTTGGCAGAACGGTAATTGAACAGATATTGCACTTGATGTTAGTGAATTTATCATTGCCATGATTAAAGAAAAAAAATCAGAGGACTGCCACATCTACTATGTGAGTCCATTTTCATTCACTCGTGCATTTCAGTGGCCACTTTTCAGTGCATTTCAGATAAAATGTGAAGACTTGAAGCCATCCTTTGGGACATAAATTTTGAACCACTTTCATCATATAAGTTTGAACTTTCACTTGACATTCATCCAGAAGTATGACCAAATGGATGTTTTTCATCTTAAATTCCACGGGTAGAACTGCAGCTTGGGTATTCAGCAACATCTGCCTGGTGAACAGGCCTCCTGATTTTCCTGGTAATGTTTTTGAGTAAGCAAATCCTAACCCAGTAACCTTGGAATGAACAATGAGCCTTAGAGTTGCTGCCCTGCAAATTTCACCCTGAAGCTGGAAAGGCTGCATATGTATGAGGCTGCAAATGTGTTTCCATCCGAATAAACAAAGTACCTTAAAAATGTCGTGACTTCAATCAAAGAAACCAATTAAAGTCAATGTGACCAAAGAAGCAGACAACAACCTATATGTTTCTATCATACGTGAAGTTTAGAGAGACTCTTCCTAAAGAGAGACAATGATTTCTAAACCTGAATAGCAGTTAAATTTTAGCCTGATTTCCTAAGAACATGAGGCTGACGATGGCATTTTGTTGTTGGCTGTAGCTGATGTAAGACTTCTCTGCTGCTGAAGTCTTCCTGGCAGCCACTTGTTCCTTCCCCCTTTGTGGTGCCAGCTCTAGCACTCATACAGCTGAAAAAGGAGTCAGGAGGTCACTGCTCTGGCTGAAAACAAGTCCTCATAAGTCTGATTCATTGCTTAAGTGCATGAGTTTTGAAGCTGTGGCAGCAGAAGGCTGGAAGCTGTAAAAGATAAATGAGAAAATGTCTTTTGGAGCATGTATGGTTTACAGAAGGCTGTGAAACCAAGTGCAGCTTTCATGATCATGCTGTGTTTGCCAGGCCCCCAGCCAAGCGACTGTTGAATTTATTGCCAATTCCATCCAAACCTGACAAAGGGGCAAGAGGTTTTGAAGGTATTAAACCTCTACAAGTTCCATGTAAGTGGTTCATGGAGGAAAAAAATAATACTGTCCTTGGTGGAAAAGCTACAGTCTGTGCTGCCAGTTCTGGTTAGTGCATCAGCCGGCCAGCCAGGACGTACCCGATGGCCAGCCAGTGTGTGTGTGTATGACTCAAGACTCACCCATGGTGTATTCTGCCTTCTGCCCACACTGTAGCTGGACATGGAAGATGAATTGATGGTGTTTGGCTTTTGTAGGTGGAGTGGAGAAGGTCACAGAGCCTGTGAAGGGTTAGGTGGTGACTGTGTGAAGGGACATAGATCAGGAATCAATCACGATCCAGCTCCTCAACTTAGGAAGCAGCTTGTTGATGCTATCTTTATGAGCTTGATGACTCAAGGTTAAAGGAAGAATGAGAACAAAAGAGGATATTTAAAAGTGAAATTTTTGTTCTCCTGATTTATTTTCACTTCAGTTTACCTAGTATAAGCATTCTTTCATTGTTTTGTGTTTTTTGTTTTGCATGCCTTTGCTTTTTTAAAAAGCCTTTATTACTCATGTGAAGTTTTGCATAAAGTTTCAATCTGTTTCCCTTGAATCACACAGTTTAAACAAAGGGAATTCAGAACATGAACTGAAAAGCTCAGCAAAACTCAGTAAACATTCATACTGAGTTTGTCTTTAAATACATGTATGCAAGAGTTCTGCTCCTAAGAAGGATAATCAGACTGTGTATGCAAAAACTGAAAAATGTCCTGCCTTTAGCCAGCGAGCCTAAGCTCCGTAACATGTCCTTTGACAGTGTAATGTCATCTTCCAGCATGACAAAGAATCTAAATGCTGGTTCAGAATTGGAATTGGGGATTCTATGACTTTGAAATCACCACTTTTTACCTAAAGCAACTTAGACTTCTTAAATCTAAATATACAATTAAATTTTGTTTGGACCATCAAAAACATAATCCTAGGCCCTGCATTATTTTAAAACTACTTTTATTCTGCCCTGAGATTTTAAGTGCATTGCAATGTTGGACTGGAATAAAACCCAGCAATTTTCTACAACCCAAGTATTGGGGGAAGGCAGTGACTGGATCAGCATTAGAGGCATATGGGGGTTTTAATATTTGTGCGTCTGACTTATTCATTACATATTAACTAATGCAACTTCTGCTGCTGATTTTCTTAGAGCGTGGTCATGGTTGTTTTCAGTGAGGATAAAAACAGAGATGAACAGCTGAAGTACTGGAAATACTGGCATTCTCGGCAGCACACAGCTAAACAGAGGGTCCTCGACATTGGTGAGTATAAAAGGATCTCAGGATGGTTCAGGGAAGACTGCAGAATGTGGAAAACACTGGTATCTTGAACAGGGATGTGGTGGCTGCAAGGCTTGTACCACAGTTTATAGCAATGGCTTGTCCCTGCTAGAACTGGACTGTGGGGTCTATGAAGCAACATGGAGGCCATGCAGAAGGAATGGTCCTCAGTAGTCACGAAGAGCTGCCCCTTGCATGCTTCTTTAATGTGTCCAGTCTTCTGCTGGTAGGAAGTCGAGATCTGCACCTCCTCAGGAGTGGCAGAGTGTTTGTTTCCTTTAGTTTTTCAAAGGCTGATCCATTCTTTGATCCAGTAACAGCCCACATAACAGTTACATTAGCTAATCTGATGTGTAAGTGCAACCTGAGAGTGAAGATGCAATCATGGTGACTGCAAAGGAGCGCCCAGGAGTCCTACACACCTGGAGTCTGTCTTGGTGGTGTCAGAGAAGTGAGGGAGAAGTGCGCTCCAGTGTGCTATCCTGAGAGTCCATCTAAGGTATTTACAAGCCCATTTCAGCCACAACTGCCCTATCCACATGCTTGGGAGATTTTAGCAGAGGAAGAACACGTACCTGCTGCCAAGGAGCCTGAAATTGAAATCTGTGGGAGTGTCTAGACATCAAGCACTTCTCCCCTCCTACATGCAGTTTACACACGCAGCCATCTGCAGCGGATTCCAGTCAAAAGAGTCGGCTAGACCAAAGGAGACAAAGTCTATCTTGTTTTGACCGCCTGAGGGAACCAAACCATTGAATGGCAAGAATGAGAGGGGGCAGAGAGGAGGGGGAAAAATAGCTGGGTTACTTAGAGAGAGCACTGCAAGACTAAAGGGGTGATCAAACACCTATGCTGCTGGGAATCGGTCCCTAAGAGGTCCTACTCATGCAGTGCCTTTTGACTTTCAAATGCTGCAGCCTCCACTGAGTCTGGCATTATTTAAAGTCAAGTGTGGTCAAAGCAGCTCTTCCTGAATCTCTTCTCTGCCTCTTATCAACATAGTTGTGGCTGAACTGTTTCCCTAACTTTTTTTTTGTCTTTTTTTTTTTGTCCTTTGGGGTAGTTAAGGCAATAAAACCTCCACCCTAGACTAAATTACTCCTATCATGACATGTTAAAAAAGCAAGTATGCCACGTCACAGCTACTTCTGAAGGCTGCCTGTTTTTGCGTGCTAGTCCCTACAAGCTTGCAGTGCTAATGCTCATACCTTGGAAGGTATGTGCTGAGGAGCTCGTTCCGCTGCAGTGCCAACACCCTCTGACTCCACCGCGCTCGTGGTGTACCAGCACATTTCAGTCCACTCACCTGAAGGAGTCAGCTTATTATGCATATTCTGTGAAATAGAGCTCTGCAAAACAAATGCTGTGCATGAGCTGTGTATTTACCTGTGTTAAAGTGAATGCCTTTTATGTTTCCATTAGTTTGAGATGAAATAGGTCTGTGCTGACTTTTGAGGCACAATGGCGCGTATTCTTTATTTGGACTGCAAACATGAGCACAGCCCAGTGTAGTAAGACTTCCTGATATAGAACACTCTGTGAGACATAAGAACTGTGAGAGCACAGTTCACCTCAGTGTTTTCAGAAGAAAGACCTAGGTGTTGCTCAGTAGTATTTTCTTTAGAACAACTGAAATAAGTCCTGTTATATACTGTTACCAAGTGCAGTGTTTCGGAAGCACATTTCATTTTCATTGGGACTTACATTATGGATATTTGGCTTATTAGGGCAGAAAGGCTTCCAGCTACATTTCCCATACAAGCACTGAGCTGCTTTTAGCAAAATTAGCAAATGCTAGGACAGGCCATGGAGAACCATTTAAACAGGCAGGGAGAGAAGCTTGCTAAGGACAGTGGTGTGTATCAGGTTTGTCCCATCTTCAGGGGACAATCTGGCAATCTGCTGGTAGGCCCACTTAGCTTATTTTGGATTTCATTCCAACTATCAATAGCATTAAAAGGGTTAATCATATATTAGGCTCCTTGAAAACTATCTGTGAATAGCCATAAATCTGAGTAACCTGCCCCATAGATGCTTACAATCATTATTTTAACTTAATGTTTGTAGCATATGTTTAACTTCTGTGAATCCTTTATAATTGTTTTTGAATGTGCTCTTAATCCAGAGTATGACTTGGTCCTTAGCAGGCATAGTTAAATAAACTTGGCATGTTCTAGTTCTGTGCTCCAGCTATTCAGCCCTCAGATGGGGGTGATGACTCTGCTTGTGCTGCTTTCCTCGATGGCACATGTCTGTCTGACTGCCTTCAGGCCTGCAGTGATATTCTGGAGATCAGAGGAAACAGAGTGACTTATTCCCTCACTCCAGACATGCAGGGGTCACTGCTTTAATTTGTTTTGTGTGCTGGTTGGTGCACCTCCTGGGAGGAAGAATGGTGGAGTGGATTAGATGCAGCACTGAGTCTGAAGATACATTGATGTTAAAAGGATGAGCAGGTACCTGTAAGCAAGGCCTTAGTGTCTGAGGAATGAACCTGAGGACTTGACACTTATTAAGCAAGAAGGAAATGTGTTTTCCAGAATTTGGGCTATGTGTTGTTACGGATTTTTCTGAAGAAGGAGGGAGGCATTTTCACTGTTTTTACCCCGAGGGGGGGG
>NW_010168767.1:28627-68159 GCF_000695765.1 Mesitornis unicolor
GGGGGGCGGAGCTGACTTTTCCACAGTGCTGTAGTGTGACATTGGGTTACTAGCTTTTACTTGGAAAAATAATGTCAAATAAAGAAGACAGTACAAGATTGCAGCAAATATTGATTATTTAGAATCAAACACTGGAACAGGTTCAAACGTGGACATAAAGAGTGGGTGTGGAAGCTTTAGGCTGGGCTTAGATGTGCTCCAGAGTCTTGCCCATATTTTTCTGCAGGAGAGTTTGTATTATTTATGTGCACAATATGAAAGCTACTACAATGGTATGTAATGCATGCAAATGATTAGTGTTTAATGTTGGCATTTGCTATTGATTAATATGTATTTTACCCAGCAAAAGAAGAAATAATTTCTGTAGAGCTGTTTTCTTGCATATCGAAGAACCCCAATTTTCTATTTCTGGTAACTCCCAGCAGCAGAGGAAGAGGAACTGTAGGAACGCTGACAACTTTCAAATATCCTTGAATGTAAATGCTTTCTTAATCTACTGAGGATCCTTCTTTAATTATCTAGAAATTGAGGGGAATAGGATGCACTGCTGCTTTTAAGCAGACAGACATGTGAGATAGTGTCACTTAGACACTTTGTGAGATGTGTGTGGAAATTAAGGAAGCAGAGGCATGTGTTGGGGGAAGGGAAGGGTTGGTGGGATGAGAGGTTCTGACAGCCTTTTAGGAGAAGAAAACACGTGTCTTTACGAGACATCTTGTTCATGTCTTTCCAAAGTGCACCTACACAGCACGCCCATATGCAGCAGTCAGTTGCATGAGGCACTTTCTGGTGAATCATAAATTTAAGGGGTGGGCGGATGTGTGCACATGCATATTAAACTACTTACGTGTCTTTTAATTCCTCTCATTTGCATTCCCATACTGAATTTAGATAGTGAAGCCAATGACTTCAGTTAGAAAGGAGATCTGAGTTCATGTTGGGAATTAAAAGCCTCCCTGCCCTCTCAAACACTGTGTTCTCTTGCTGCATCGCCAAATACCTTGTGCTGTTCCTATGGTCAGAACAGTGAATTTTTACTGTATTCAAAATCATTCATGTATCCCAGAGACAGTTTTACTTGCCCAGTGAAATGCCAGCAACCCTGCATTTCAGATCAAAGTATACTGATTGCATGTCTCCAATGTGAAATAATTCTCCTTCCAGCAATGGTTTTGTTATAAATGATTTTAAAACAGTTATTATCTAGATATTATTTTTAGACACCAACAGTTTATTTTTAGAAGGGTGAAAGGAATAAATATTGAAGCCATTTGATTGTCTCATTTATAGAACACAAAAACATCCTCTTTGTGTAACTGATTACAAAGTAAGAATCAGTGTGCCTCTGAAGCGCAGATTTGGGCAAGCACGATTGCTGCATCATCTAATCTCAGCCCTCTGGCACCGAGTCAAATTACAGCCATTACAGCCCTGGAGGGTTTCTAAGGAAATGTCCCAGAGACCGCTGGTGCATTTGCGTGAAGATGCTGGGAGTCCTTTAATCAGGCACATACAACCGCCTTACAAACCTGGTCTTTATGTGCAATCACAAAGAAGAAATAAATGTTAAACTGGGTGGCAAAGGGAGAGAAAAATGAGGCTTGTTCCTCTTTTCAATTATAGAGACGATCTGGAAGTGTTTTTCTGCCCTTACTGTGGTTTGATTTGGTTTTTCTGGGGGAGGGTGAAGTGAAGGTGGGTCATCTTTGAAATTTGGACTTCCTCCCTCTTGCTTTGCGTTCCTCCTGAAATGCTAGCTTATTGATAATATTAGCAGTCCTTTGGGAAGAAGTTTGTTTGCTATTTTTGTCTCATACACATTGGAGGAAGGATCTTTGGTTGTGGTTTGGTTTGGTTTTGTTTTGGTTTGTTGTTTTTTTTTTTTTAAATAGAGATCCTGCATCCAGTGCGGTAATTTCTGGGAAAGTTGAAATGGCTGGGCAAAAAATGTACACTACCAATTATTTCCTCCAGTGATAGCTCTTAGCCTTTGAGAAAACTTCTTCAGGATTTACCATAATGTCATTTATTTATGTCAGCGTTTGTCCACCTTTTTTTGTTTGAACAAAGTAAGTCTGAATTTTAAATGTTTCAATAGCTTCTAGTTAATTTTCCAGTTTTGGCCATTCATTGGTCAAGTTAATGAATGCGCCCACTCATTCCCACTGCAGTCACACTGATTCCTTTTTGAGAGCAAGCAGTATTTTGCAAGAACATTAGCAAGTGATGTACTATGCACAAGACTGAAACTGCATTTATTACCTCTTTGCAATTAAGCTTATTAATAATTCAACATAAACAATGCAAGAGGTAGTTTTGATGGTAGACAACCCAGTTGAAAAAGCAAAGATGTATTACAAACCGTAAAAGAGAAAGTTCAAACCTTTTTAATGAGTCGTTTGTTTGTTATTTCTTACAGCTGATTACAAGGAGAGTTTTAATACCATTGGGAATATTGAAGAAATCGCATTCAATGCTGTGTCCTTTACTTGGGATGTCAATGAGGAGGCAAAGGTGAGAAAAAGCCATTCAGATGACAGGACCCTTTATAAGTGCCATTCATCTTTAGTCACTGTTCCACTTCTCTCCTTTTTAACAAATAGTAAGAAGGGCAGGGAGGTGAGAAGGCTCAGTCTCTGCAAAGCTGGGTAAACTGTGCTCTTTCACTCACCCCAGGAATTCTGGCCATCCATAAAGGAAAGACATGGTGTAACTGCTGTCAGGAAGATACTGTGTTCACACCTGTATCGCTGTCAAATAGAGATGTAGTTTTGAGGAAAACCTGCAGGGCTCTCACGGTGTAGTTTCTTACCTGTGGCCTCTCTGTGATTTTCCATTTAAAATATGCCCAGCCTGAGAAACAGTAGTTGTTTTTTTCCTGCTTGCAAAGTTAGTGTAGGACACAACGTGAATGTTTTCTTTCTCTAAATTATCAACTTCCTTTCTACGCTATTAATATCTCCAATAATCAATGTTCTGAAAGCTAGACTATGCCTTCCCTGCATTTGTGCCATTTTTTTACAGTGCTACACAGCCTGTCCTTGCAATTGGGAATGAATGTGTTTTTGAGGACTGGTGCATTCTTTCTTCCTTTTTTTTTTTTTTTTTTAATAAGTGGCCAAGAATCCTTAGACATGGGTTTTTACATTCGGGGATGTGACTGCTACAGTGAACCTATAAACCAGGACAGCAGAGTACCTTAACAAGTTTCTTATAGATAAGGTTATCCAAAGAGTGGCAGTGTGTTTCAGGTGTTGGGTCCCGGAAAGCAAACAAGAAGGGAAATAAGCTGTGTAAAATGAGTGGGGATAATGCGGGACTCTCAAGGATGTAGAAATACTAAACAGCATACGCTGCTGAACGTAGCAAATTCCTGATGCTGTTTTTCATATTGCATACAAAATGCCTAATATTTAAGTAATGCTAAGAATCTTTCAAATACAGAGGCACCTTAATGCAAGATTCCCACTGCTTTTCTAACAGAGCATTAGACAGTTTGCATCAAGTGAGTGAGTCCTGTGAGAGACTGCACTGTCCTTACTGACTGCAGGTGCTGAGGTTTGTAGTAACAGGGATTTTTGTCTCTGATGCACATTTCAAAAGACTAGAGCATTTAAGAAAATACAATAGTTCAGAAAACTGCATGGCTATTTGAAAAGCTGGCTTTGGTAAACAGAGCTGTACTTGGCCCAGTTGCTAATGGTGCTATATTTACTCATGTAATGATTACATTCTCACCGCCCCAGATATTCCTCTATTATGTGATTCCATTTCAAAATGCAGTGGTGTGTTGTCCTCTGCAGTCACAAGAGATGACTGTTGTGTGCCTGTGATCGTTATGCAAGCAAACACAGCGAATACAGGTTTGCTATCTCCAACACAACAGACTTTCCCAAGGACTTTTACAGAAGCACTACCAGGGCTACAACATGGCAGTCTCGTTTTTTCCTTCCACCAGCAACTACCATCCCCATTGCCAGGGCTGGCAGTTGTTTAACATCCTTGCGTTTGCAGCTGCAAGCCAGACTTAGAAGGCATCCTGTTGATCTAGGAGTTAGAAAGTCACATCCATTAGTGTCGGGTGTTATCCTTGGCCATTTTGTTCTAATCTCACACTATTTGCATTGCTCCTGCCTTGGGTGCCAGGACATTAAGAACACAACTCTCACAGTGATCACTGGAAATATAACACAGTAAGATTTTGAAATGATGACTGTCTTGTTGCTGGATTAAAAAAGTGTCTGGAGTGAAATTATACAAAGCCACTTCTACTTCCTGCAGAAATACTCATGAAAATGCAAATTGGCTTATGCCTATTTATTTTGGAGGGTAGTTATCAAATATCTGGTCTTTTAAGAGCTTGAAGGTATTGATAAAAGTAGGAGGATTCATAACATGACTTGATACTGGGCTGTCAAGCATAAATCAGGTTGTACATGAAAGCTTATCACGGTGCAGTAAAGGTTTTCTCTTCGTGCACATGTGTACATGTACCCACATGCTTGCTCTTGTTGGAGAGCCTAATACAATAACCAGTTGTGCTGGGTCTGGGGATTCCCATAGGATGCCCCTGCGGTGTTTGAAAGCTGTGGACTCCAAGTCACATCACGGAAGGCTGTTTTTTCTCCAGCAATTACCTCATCCAAGAGAGATGAAGAATTTCAAGGCTTAATTACAGACTCTCTTTTCTTAAGCTTTTTGAATGACGATCTTTAAACTGGCTCCATTGTTTCTGCTCAGTGTTGTTTTCCCTTTTCACCACAATTTCAAGATTAAAACTTAACCTCACAGGCACAAAGACCTTTCTCTTCTGAGTCAGACAAAAGTGGCACAGAGCAGTTCTTTTCAGGGCCTCTGAGATGTGATGTAGCGCTCTAATGGTCTGGGAAGAAATAAAGAAAATAGACGGGTCGTTGGAAGTGCACAGGAGAGTGATCTTGAAAAAATCAAATAGAAGAAGCAGAAATCACCTAACCGAATGTCCCTCTCTCTCCTGGGAGACTAAATCCTGCATCTAGGAAGACTCATCTAGAGCCGCAAATTTCTCTCAGTCTTACTCCACCTGGAGGGCAGCTGATATAAAGCCAGGTTTCTCCTCCCACACTCCAGCAGAGCATTACCCTCCTCCTGGAAGTCCTTCAGGATGAAGGTATAACGGCATGGTGTGACAGCCAGAATCTGCCTGTTAAGAGTGAGTCTGCTGAGGGTTTGTGAAGCAGCATCTCAGTTGGATCTTATGTGCCAGTAACAGGCATTCAGAGAGTACAGGCAGAGGCTTCTTTTTATTGCCTCAATAATATGAAGGGAATGCTGGGGTGTTGGCTCTGGCTCTCTGTGCATGGTCCCTCATCTTCTGACTGCTGCTTAGCAGAACAAGTCATGGGAAGAGGGGATCTTGAACAGCATGTGTTGAGCTGTGTAATAATCTCACCATTGCTTTCTGTGGACTACTAAGGGAAGAGCACCAAAGTCAGAAACACCACTCCGCTAGCGTTTCCTCTGCTGTATATGAAGTCAGCAACAGCAGTCCCCTTGCCTTCTGGCAGAGCAGAGTTGAGGCCCTGCACTCTTACCTTAATTGAGAACAACATCCTTCTCTGCTGGAGCTGTTGTCTAGAGATCACAGTGGGGCTTGTGGTTCAGAGCAGGGTACAGGGGAAGGGTCTACAGCCATATCAAACTCTTCTTTATGCTTCCTTGAGTCAAAAATACTGTGTAGTAAGGAAGCAGAGGTAGGAAATAATAAACACTTTTTGTACAGTCCATCTTAGTTTCACTCCCATATTTACTTCTGTATATAAATATGCAGCATTTACGGGCAAGGTGATTTGTTGGCTCCCTCTGGTTGAACCTGAATGCTCATGTTTGGTATTTTTAAAGGAGTTCTTTAAAAAAAGTTGAGGAAACAAACAACAATTAACAAGAACTGGCTGACTTTTTAACTGTCTTTTAAAAGTCTTTTTATGATATTCTAGAAGGTATTCAGTTGCTTTGCTGTTGCCCTACAGAAGATTTTGCTGCAGCATCTGGCTGGTTGACAAGGTTCTCATGGAGGCTTTTGAACAGAGAGCTCAGCTTCATTTTTGGTAGACATACATCTGCCTGCTTGCAGTCTTACCGCTGGTGGAAGTTGGTTTGCAAGAAAGATAATGAAGAACCAGAACTCTCTTGGCCAAAGGAGAGTATCTTTGTCATAAATCATACCAACTCTTTGAGATATGCCTTCCCTTGTTGCTAACTTAAAATGGCTAGAGTGATGTTACCTCTGGAACAATATATTAATTGTATATTTTATGGAGATTAACCTTAAATTCAATGATGTGACTTCAGTGAACAGTTTCTAAAGAAACCTGTCATCTTAAAGCAGACAAAAAATAATTTTCAGTGATATCAAGAAGTTACTGATTTCTGCAGAGGGCTGCAATTGGACATGTGGTAAACAGACGTGTTGGCAAGTACGGTGTTTAGGCAGGTGCTGGCACAGACTTTTTGGTGTGTATAGTAGTTGTGTGCTGTGCAGTTGTTGTGTACACTTGCGTGCAGTCCTGCTATATTTAACTGAAATGTAGATCTTTAATCCAAAGAATGCTTAAACCTCTGGGAAACTTTCCAGTTATTTAATGAGTTTTGGCATAGCCTATACAGTAATAAGCTGTGTTTTCAATGAGTGAGTGATTTGCAGGGTTAGGTTCTTAGACACTGTGGGCCGAAGTGAGCTATGATTCCAGTGAGCACAACTGTAAAATCAAGCGGATAAAGCAGCACAGTCTATCAGTGATTTGTATTGTGACAATCCATTCTTTCTTTAACATTGCTAGCAATACTTAGGACAAGCTTTGACTAGTGTAAGAATTATTTTGTCCTTAATTATTAATTTCCTTCCTAACTTAGATCAAATTTTGTTTCATTAGGGAGGAAATTAATATTTTCTCTACTTTCAAAATTTAAAGGGTGGAGGAAGATACTTTATTTAGGGGAATTAGTACCAGAAATTATGTAAGATTAGACTTGGCAACTGGTTTAATAAATCATGTCTCTGTGTGTATGCTTGCATATATATTTTTTAATATATATGTGTCATGCATGCACATACACATATGTATATTAAAGAAGAGTTAAACTGTGGCAGCAAATAATGTTGAAATTTCTGTGTGTATAAATGGTTCAGTAAGAACGCATCTGGGATTCAAGGCAAATGGCATTTTTATGTAGTTGCTGGGGTGTGGTATGTGTTGAGGAAGCTTCAAAAGAGTAGTGTAAACATTTGCTGAAGACATTTGTATTGAAATAAGACAAAGGTCTTGCCTTTGTATGGGATTTATAAGGTAACGGCTGGCAGCAGAAACTATAAAACCACACTTTCTGTGTGTATGAGGAATGATGGGATTGATGTTAGTCATTTAAGAGACAAGTGATTTAACTCTATGTTGTTACAGTCTGGAGGGATGAACCCCTTTAAAACACATTTTTGTCAAGACCCGTCACTCGGGCATAGATTCTATGTATTGCCAGTGTTCAGTAGAGAAATTGCTTTAAGTTTCTGATTTCTGTGTTATAACACACTCTTCCCTCCCTTCTGCCCATGGCTCTTTCCGAGATGATGGGAGCCAGAAATGTAAATAGTAATAAAAGGCTTATTTTAGAGGTTTCGCAACTGTAGACCTTTAAAGTGTATAACCTGAGAGACCGCAGCAGGAGTCATGTTGGCTGGATTAAATGATAAAAGGGGAAATGCACTTCTAGGCCTTGCTTTCTCTTAAGGCAAGGCCTTCTCTTACTGTGTTTGTGTCTTGTACATCACTAATGAAGCTGCAGTGTTTAACAAACAGTCAGTAATTCACATAATAACAGCTACACTGTGGAGGAGTGCCTTCCCCAAAAGACAGAGTGCTTTTTCTAGATGTGCTCTATAACAAACAGAAGAACTGTCCTTACCTTAGGCCACTTTTGAAACTTTCTCAGGCACCAAATATTTCTCCAAATTAGTTTTTCGTTGCCAATGGCCTGCCTGAGTTGGAGACTAGGTGGGCAGAACTCTGTCATTAATTGCTCTAATCTGAGATATGCTGATGTTAAAAAAAAAAAAAGACATCACTGTAACGACAATCCAAACTTGTTCCTGATAGCAAAACATTGCTAAAATCTAGTTTACACAGGAAAAAAAAAAGGTTGTAAATGAATTCAGGTACAGCCATAGTCACATTCATTAAAATAGTTCTAAGTCAAGTGTAGACAGGGCCCTGGGGGGGAAAAAAGCAGTGATTTCTACTCCTGCTACTGTCATTCTACTTAACTCTACATTTTCTGACCATGTAACTCTACGGTGCAAGAGACCAGAGCAAGGAGGCTCTTAAACCCGAGTGTCTTTCAAGTGAGGCAGAATGGGACTTTATCTTTTTGTGGCTGCTGTGGGGTTGTTCTGCTCCTTCTCTCATTGAGTGGGAGTTTACCTGCATTATGGACAGGAGCTGCAAAGAAGGGAGAGGTGAGGGTTGTAAAGAGCAAAGCAAGCTGTGCTTGGACGGGCAGGTGAACTCAGAGCAGGCAGCATTTCTCGGTTCTGCTTCCAGGAGGTGAAGGTTTCTGGACAGGGCAGTGGCAGAGAAAGGGTCCAGAGGGTTCTGGGTCCCGTTCACTGCAGCAGCTGCACAATGGTGTTAAAACTGGTGCATATCTTCAGTCTTGCAAAGAAAAAAGAAACTAAAATAAACTCAATTAACAGAACTTATACCCTCTTCCCCCTCCCTCTGTATACCCCCCCATGTTTTCCAAATCCAAAGTCAATGTTGTGTTTTAAAACTAAGCTAACAGAAGGTTGTGTGGAGACAGAAATTTTTCCAAAAGTAAATCATCTATGTTAATTCAAATCCATCTGTCTATCTGCGAAGTACAAATGATATGACAGAAAGTATAGTATACTTCATGCTCGTGAATGTACAGTCATTGCTCCTCAGAGAGATCCTGATGTATTACAGTGTCAGGACAAGGATATTGAATCTCACAGCATCAATCTGTTATTCATGCTGAATAATCTGTTATTGCTGTATGGGGACTCCTAAAAGGATAAAGTCTGTCTTCCCCAGCCGCTCCTACTCTGCAGTGTTTCTGGAGGCAGCGGAAGAGATGACACACAGTGGATGTATTGTAATTGATTAAGGTGGGACAATGTCTTTTTTACTTCTCAGCTGAATGTGCAGCAAAGGTGGTAGATGCACAAACTGCTGGGTAGATGTGAAGCCTGCACATCCTCTCTCACATTTTAACATACAGTTTGGAAAATCCCTGTGCAGAAGTATGAGCTAAAATATAGCAAGGCCAGATTCTGGTCTATGCCAGACCTCCTTCCACTGCTCAGTGTTCTTTAAAGCATTGCCCTGACGCTGTAAAGGAGTCTAACGGCAAATCAAATTTCAGGCCATCGTATTTCAAAGGTGTATGCACCCCAAAGGTATATGCACCCATATCCACACTTACCTTTGGAACTGGAGCAGACCAAGTTGTAATTTGAAACAGAAATAACACTATCAGCTTCAAAATCAGAGTTTCACCTAGGGCCCTTCCCTGCCTCCCTCCTCTCCCCACAGTTAAAGTTCAACTATTTCATTTGTAAATGTAGCTCTGTGATACAATCAGAAGCAGAAATGCGGAGGGGCCATTAGCTCACTCAGGCAAACAAGTTGCTCTAGGTCCATCGTAAAAAACCCGACTGTAGTGTTAACTTCTGCCGTTAGGGTAAAGTGTCCCCCACCAGCTCTATCTGAGCCCTTCTTTATTCTCAGCTGCCTTTCTCTTAGGGTTGTTAGTATTCTGGTCACTGAAACTGGTTTTTTTTGCTTGTGGATCCAGGAGAGGTTTCTTTGTGCTCTCTCTGAATCTTCCCAGAGCCCAGGGGCCTGTTGGCCTCTCCTCTGCTCAGCAAGGTGTGCACCAGGTCTGTTTGAGACACCCCGGAGATCTCTTCTTCCTGAGTGTGCCCATTCTGCTGGAAGAGGTTTCACATCCTTCAGGTTCAGGAAATACGAACTGACGCTTTTCTCTGTCCCTTTCCTTAGTTCACAGTTTTGGGTTTTGTTGGGTTTTTTGGGGTTTTGTTCGTTTGTTTCTTTCTTTCTTTCTTTTTTAAACAGAGGAGAAGTGACAAATAGAATCATGTCAATACGTAATTGGCTCAAATTAGTGTGTAATGCACATATTAATCACTGGGAAGAACAATTGGATTTTCAGTACACTTTCATCTCTCAAGGTTCACACACACTATCCTGACTGAAAGATATCAGCAATATTTCAGTTCACAATGCTTGCTTTGCATCAAAATAGGCCTTGGGAGACTTGGTGGTGGGAGAGCCTTCTACCAGGTGCTGTACAGACACATGGCAGACAGACACACCTTGTCCCATAGTACCCATGGAGGTTAGAGGGCAGGGGGTGACTGGTGCCTATCAACAGGCACAGCAACAGCGCATAGAAATAAAATGCGAGACAGATTTCTGAAGCAAAGGCAGGCAGGGCTTGCCAGGAACTGGGGGCAGTGTCAAATTGCTTAGACACCACATAGTAAAAGGGAGTTTTGAGAAGAGGCAGGAATTTGTTTTATAAATGTCCAAGAAACTCCTTCCCAATTTGAAGGACAGGATGAAATGTGTTTTTGAAGTCGAAGAAAGACAGTGAAGGACCCTTAAAGCAAAGATCAGGAATATCTGTTGGTGGGATGGAGGAAGGGATATGGTGATGAGAGTATGAAGAATCTGTGGGGTGGAGAAGGGTAGGACTTTCCTTTGGCCACACTGAATTTAAATTGTGAGCTGTCAGAAAAACAAGTCAGACCAAAATATGGCTGGAAAGGACGGTGCAGGATGATCTTCCTATATCTATATTAACAAATAGTGCAAACATACAGAGCAGGTTTGTAGAGTGAAACAAGTCAGGGCTTAAGACCTGACTTCCACGTGAGACACGTTTTAGGAGGTTTTATCTCAGATTATCTTTAGTCAGTTCCCACAGGGTGAGCAACCATTAGCAGCTGCAGCATGTGAGGTGTGCTCCTTGGACACATCTTCGGTGTCCATTTCATGCACTCTGAGCTCTGGTGTGAACCAAAGCACGGTAAGTTGGGTCAATCAAATGATTCACCTCAAATGTGAGCTCCTGATCCAAACTGAAGCACTGATACATGCCTTAGAAGTTTGTCCTTCTTCCCGATGTGGGAGCATCTTCGGTGGATTTAGGACAGAAATGGAGAATAGATGTGTGAATTGCCAGAGTGTGGATCATGGCTGAATTAAAATCTGTTTTTTGGGTGGTGGTATCTGCTTTTATTTTCCCGTTTGTTGTCATGTGCTTCCAGAAGTTTAATAGTTGTTTGGACCACATTTTAAAAGTAATCTCTCTGGCATACAGATTTTCATCACAGTGAATTGCTTGAGCACAGACTTTTCCTCACAAAAAGGAGTAAAAGGGCTTCCTTTGATGATTCAGATCGATACGTACAGCTACAACAACCGCAGCAATAAACCCATCCACCGAGCCTACTGCCAGATCAAGGTTTTTTGTGACAAGGTAAGTGGAAAGCACAATTGCCATGGATAGAGGAAGAACCTTGTTAGTCAGTTTATTATTACTGGGTTTTAGACCTGATTAAATGTTTTTGCTTGTGAGTCTGTTTGGTTTCTCTTTCTGAAGAGTTGTGTTTCATGGTAGAATTTGGACCAACTATATCATAAATCTGACAGAGTATTGTAATTAATTTACTGCTTTGCAGAGAAGTCTCTGATAGAGAAATGTGTCTTTCAGATAGGCCTGCTAAGCTCTGAGTCCCAGTAATGCAGCTGATGGTTCCCCCCGCCCTGCTTGATTACAGATGGTTATTTGGAAGCTTCAATGAGACTTATGTTGCTAGGATTTTCTTATTAAAAGTAAACTGCAAGAATATATTAGCCATTTCCATTTTGTAGTTCAGTAACTATTATTCTTTTTTT
Source organism: Mesitornis unicolor (assembly GCF_000695765.1). Lineage (NCBI taxonomy): Eukaryota > Metazoa > Chordata > Aves > Mesitornithiformes > Mesitornithidae > Mesitornis > Mesitornis unicolor. Next base: position 40,603 of record NW_010168767.1, read on the forward strand.
TTCCTCACTCTTTTGTAAAATTTGGTTCTTTTACAATGGGTTTCCCCACTTTTTTGTGGGAATTGGTAAGATTTTTCAGCAACAAAACATACTTTGTGCCTTGATCAGTCTTACAGTGGCATGGTCGGCTGTGTATATATCACTGAGTAGAAGCAGTTGCTCTGAAATGTTATCTCAGTGATGATTCTTAGATGTGAGCCTCTACATCTATTTAAGTGACTTGGAAATTTATCAAAATTAGTCTTGCCATCTTACAGGTGGGAATAGGAAGGCAAAAAGGCTATGCCCTAGGCAATACGGAGCACTAACTTTTTAATGGAAAGGGTAAGAGTTCAACTGTTCCAGGTCTCTGTGCTGCTGCTCCTCCTTCCCCTTTTTAAGTTCATTCTCTGGTTGCTGTCTTGACAACGGGATCTTGAGGGCTAATCAGTCAGTTGTGTTAGTGGAGCAAAAACTTGGAAAGTAATGAATGTAAATGTATGCACTGAGGTCTTCTTGCAGTCAAAATGTTACGCTTTTGGTTGTAACTTTGAATGTCAAATATTTTGCAAGTTGAAGCTACAGCTGGATGTTAAAAGCTCAGGAGTTATCGAAGTAACAACTTGGTTTCATCTACCTATTTTTGAAAAGCAATTAGAAAAATCTGAATTATTTTAAAAAAGGAAGGAAATTCGGAGCGCAACTTATGAAGGGTGACCTGTAGACACAACTGATGGAGAGATTGTGAATAATACATGTTCATTGCATCTGTTGGCTTAATTAGTACTTCAAATATCCAGACTAGAAAGCAGGAAATTGATGTTGAGTCTTTTAATCAGAAGTGGCTCAAAGTAGAGGAAAAGATCACAGGGGTAGTTAAAGCGTTATCCACATCAAAACTATATTGAAAGTGGGAACTGGAGGCCTCAAAGGTATCAATAATGGGATATCTGTGTGATATAAATGTATACATGCGTACATGCACACAGAGCTTTTTAACTTAATGTAGGGCTGAAAATGAGTTGAATGAATGAAAATGAATGGAAATGATTGAGGCAAATTCACATGACAGCTTGTGTTAATTGGCACTTGGAAAGAAACTGAGGTCTGCTTCTCCCCTTGCTTACCCTGCTGTATCTTTACTGACGCCCATTTGTAACAGTGCTTTTGCGAGTAAATAAATGGCTGGAGAATTTCCACTCGCTGGTGGCACTGGGAGGATTCGTTGCGCTCAGAGGAAGGCAGCTGGTGGTGCTGAGTGCCCTCATCTTTACAAGGTGCCAAAACCCTGGCTCTGGTTGAGGCGGTGCCAGATGCTAGGGTCCTGGCTCAGATTCTGTGCCAAGCCTGCCACTTGCCCTCTAGTGACAAAAGACAGGGTTTGCTGCTTGTCTGGAAATGCTGCGAAGCTGAGACGATAATTGCCCACCTCTTCGTCTTGATCAATTAAAAAAGTATTACAGGGCCATTAAAAAAAAACAAACAGCAAATGTATGATCACTTTTTTACATTTAAAAAGTGTGAATTGCACTGCTATGCCCCTATCTGACAGCCCCAAAGAGAAGCTGATGAGAGAAGTGCCTAATTTTTTACAGTTATCTGGATTAGAAGAACTACAGAGTAAATTCCTCCATCTAAGTACTGAAATGTGCCTTAATTTGAAACCTGGAAGAAAAAATGTCTGTGCCTGACAGTGCTCTTACAAGTGGTCACGATGTGGTGCCTCTTCAATACCAGTAGATGTGTTTGTATATTAACTTAGATGAATCACAGGTAGCGGTGTCCAGTTTTTAGAAAAACATTTCCTGATAAATCAGTGTCCTTCAGGTGAAACACAGCATAGCTGTTGTGGAAAGAGTATCCCTGAAGAAATAAAACAGCATTTAGCTAGGTGGTACATATTATATATATTTCAGTATTTACTCAGGCAGTTGCTTAAATTTAGCATTCATTTACATATAAACTAGAGACCAAAACCGACTCAGATCCAATGTATGCTTTGTGGAATAAATGTATGGAAATAAAGCCTGCAAAGGTTGTAATTCAGTGCATCGTCCCTGTTCATTCTCTAATATTTTGTTTATTTTCCAGTGAGCATTCTTCAGAGCAACTGTTACAGTGCACGTCTTGTTTTCTCATTGCTAATTCTCTCTGCTCTTGCAGTCTTTTTATCGTCTGCAGATCACTGGTGCTGCATTATGATAAGAGAATACAATTTTTATTCCTTAAGTAGGTTGTCAGGGAAACTTGCTGCCAGGCCTATTTATATTTATGTATTGCAAGATGCTTTAGCCACTGTATATGAAAGAAGTGGGGATTCAGAGATATTTTGATTTTCTGCATGTGATTAGCATTGCTGAAAAGAAGCAGAAGCATTTGACTTGGCAAATACCATTGTTCCAAAGTCAGATAAATCAATCCTGTTTTCCTTATTCTGAAAAACTACATCATGTTTGGAATATATGCAGTTCCTGCCCTCTTGTCATCAATATGGATAGTAGAGAGAAAAAATGGATTATTATAAAGTATTGAGCAACTCTTAGTTGCCTATTCATCTTCAGCTTTAGGGTCCGTTGTCTCAGCACGTAGGACAATGACGTACATTGTGTAGGCTTGGGTCCCTTGCACTGTGCCATGTGGGGTGCTCCTCACTCAGAAGGGCTGGCAGGTCGTTTTGTCAGTCCAGGAGCAGCTGAGCCAGCCAGCTTGGTGACATTGAAGCCTGGCTCCATGCTGAGCCTGGCTGCTTCTACCCTGCGTTTAGATGGGCCATTTCGTGTCCCCCTTGTGCAGCTTTGGTTGTTTGCTGGATCCTTCCAGGAGCAAGGTCACCTCACTGACCCAGCTGAAAACTCTCCACTACCCCTTGCTTGGTTTCTTGCAGGATTAGTGACTTGAAATGGTTCACAGGTGGGTCCAGCAAGCACTGGGACCAGTAAATGGAAAGAGGCAGAGGGAGCACAGCCCTGATACAAATTATTTGCATTCTCAGGTGTTGCAGTCATTGCATTTGTAAAGTGGCCTTGGCACAGATGAGCAGTGGTGGATGGGAATGGCTGCCCTGCTCAGAGATTGCCTGCACCCCAGAGGACCTGGGGCTGTTTTGCCTTGAATGGATGAAGACAAAGATGTGAAGCTTTTACAGGATCATAGTTACAGAGAACATAAAAGAAGAATCAGCAAAACATATATTCTTTATTGTGCATAAAAGGCTGAGTCCTGCTCAGTTTCTGCTTTCCCAAGGGGAGACTCACACTTGCTGCCGCGTACAAAATGAGTTTTAAGGTTCATCCTACTCTACTGCCTGCAAGCAGCAGAGAGGTGGCACTGAGCCGGAGGGCTGTGGCCTCTGGCAGAGCTGCTCTGTACAGCACAGAGCTCCTAGGGATGTGCCTTCTGTAGGGCAGTGGCTGTGAGGCATATTTTTGCCCCTTCATGCAAAGAACAGGCAGCTTTTGAAGACAGAAATGTACTCCTGGAAACAATTTTGATAACTCCCTTGGCTTCCCATGGCTTTTGTGGTTGAGATCAGTGACAACTGGGTTGGGACCTGGGTCTGAAGGCAGTGTTTCTGTTAGACACTTTTAAAGAGCTGTTTCTTCCTCCACCTCTTTCAACTCCTGGAAATCTATTGATAGATCACCGCCAGAAGTACATCTTTCCCTGCATTCTTTTCAAGCTTGGTTCATTGGTTCATTTGTGAATTTTGCCATTTTGAGTGGATATTTTTGGCTTTCCTTAACTCCCTCTCCTCTCTTTCTTATAAAGAAACTAATTTTAATTCTGAAAAAATCTTTACTTTAGCCTGCTGATGACTGTCTGAGAGCATATGGATCTTTAATACCCTTCACAACATGGCTATTCTTATTTATAAAGTAAATGAGAAGAACTTCAAAGGAGGTGTTGCTGCTTTTTATGTCAATAACAAGTTTTATTTTCTAAACTTGTTGAAAGTGTATTTACATAACAGAAGCCTGCAACTTCCCAGGAGTTCCTGGGGCCTAGCAGGGCAGTGCTACATCACTTTCCAGTTCCTGGAGGGCTTCTCCCTGTTTAAAATGTTTGTGTTTTTCTGTAAGAGTCCCTGCGCTGTTGGCAAGCCATCAGTGTTTGCCAGCTTACACTGCAAATCTCAAAGGCCTTTACAAAGCTGGCCACAGCAGAGCAATGCCACCCTCAAACAAGGTGGGTGGAGGAGAATTTAGAGAGAAGCTTAGCACAGACATGATCTAAGACGATAGCAATCCTGCAGGTGTTTTACATCAGTACCTACACAAAGGATTTGGCCTGAGCACTCTGTCAATTGCAGAGGCACTGGGCTCTGGATGCCCTTTGCTCAAGTTGTGGTGGCAGCAACCTGGCCACAGACTGCGTGCTGCCTGAGCCATCCAGCCCATTTCCTCCAGACCATCATGTGGATATGTTCCTCTTGCTGTCTCCAGTCCTGGTGGCTACTGGATGTGCCCGCCTGAGTTTCAGGTGATTAATACAGAGCTGGCATGTTCCCAACAACCTGGACAGATTTATCTGTACTGGGATAACCAGTCTCTGTTTCTGCATTTTGGACGTGTCCGTCGCTGTAGTTCCAGGCATTGCAGGGTACAGTGCTCACAGGGACCTCTTTGGGTAATATCTGTGTGTTGTCTTTTTTTGCATCAGGGAGCAGAAAGGAAAATCCGAGACGAAGAGAGGAAGCAGAACAGGAAGAAAGGCAAAGGCCAGGCATCCCAAGCCTCGTGTAATAACTGTGAGTAAGGTGGGCCTTTCTGGTTTGGGGCCAAATCACAATCAGCATTCCTCCCCTCATGACCACATTGCTTTGTGATCCTCCTAGCCGCTGAAGGGAAGTTGAGTGCACTCCCTCTGCAAAAAAAGAGTGATATCACCTTCTTCAAAACAATGGCCGACCTGGATTCCCAGCCCGTTCTCTTCATACCAGATGTTCACTTTGGAAACCTGCAAAGAACTGGACAGGTAGGAAATGATCATGAGATGAGCCAGTGCTCGCCTGCCCTCTGGCCGTATATGCTCCAAGGGAGGTTTTGGGAAAACAAAGCACTATTCCTGGATGCTGCTTGTTTCAGCTCTCATTTTGGTACATGCAGCTCTTGGTGAGTCACTTAAAGACCTTACAAGAAACAAGTGCTTTTCTGGGAGTGAAAACGGAGTTTATACTTCATTGACAACTGAGTAGTTTGTGTTTGTTATGGTTTTGCCATTCTTTTGCTAGGAAGAAAGAATGGAGCAAATAGTCAAGAATTTTGAAATAGAAGGTTGATGTGTGACTGAAAGTGTCTGGTCTTGAATGTGCTTGATGAAATGAAGTGCCACCTTGTGGTAGAAGAGATCCCCCTCGCTGTGACAACTGAAAACAAAGACCAACCTCTTACCTGTGTAAGAAGGTCAAGAGTAGGCTGCCTGTTTTCTGTCTACATCACCTAGAGATCTGGGAATTCCTTGGAAGAAAATATTTTCACTCTACACAGTAAAAATCTATTGTGCAAACCTGAATTGGAGGGTCAGCTCTGAAATTTTTTTTAATGTGAACCTGTTATTTATTAACATCTCAGAGAGTAGAATGAGACCTTTATGCACCTGTTTATAAAGACAAGTAGTAGATAAGGAAATTTTATATGCATCTTGCTGCAGAATATTAAAATAATGAAAGTTTAGTGACACTGTGAGTTGGAATTGTCACTTATATTAAAGCAGTGAGAATTGTGGTAGAGCAAAGCACAAAGAGCGCAGACATTGCAATCACAGCTGTCACTGACTTACTCTCCAAAATTGGAAAGACGCCCACTTACATATCAGTGCTGGTGGGTACCTTCTGTCCTCGTGGCTTTCAAACCAGAATGTGGATTTGTCTCAAAACAGGAGAAGGTGGAGGCATCCCTTAGTGTATGTAATTCTGCAAATAATTTTCTAAGCTAACTGGAAGATACCCCAGTTTGCCAGCTCTTAGGCAATGTTCAGACCTGTCTTTTATGGCTGTATAGGTTGCAGTATCGGCATCCTTGCTATCTCAGACTTTTCAATTGTTTTATGTATTACTTTATATAAGAATGATTTATTAAGACAATAATTTATTATTTATGAATATTTGTTATGAAAGTGTAGCCACTTGCACGTCCTGATCACGGACTGAGTTACAGACCTCAGCTTTGCACACACACACCTCTGAGCTATTTCCAGGTTCAGAAGTGAAGGCTCCCCTTGAGAGCCGAGTGTGCAACAAGCCTTGCCAGCACAAGGGCTGGAACCTGCCCAAGATGCCGTGCTCTGCGCCAGCAGAACGCGGGCTCCGGTGCCCTCCCTTCGCCCCGTGCTCACTCGGTAACTCAGCAGCTGGGATGCTGGTGCCCTTGTTGGTGCGGACCTGCGGTGCAGGCACATTGCGAGGAATTTGGCTGACTGTTCTGTAAAGCCTTTGACAAGAGACTGTGATTTTATACCTTCCTTCCTACTGTTAGCCACATTTGCTGCTGTTGTAAATTTGGTCCTAGTGACTGTGAGCCATACTGATTTACGCAAAACAACAGTCTGGATTTGTGCTTTTGCCCACAACCGATGCAAAAAAGTTCAGCTGTGCCATTAGTAACTGTATTTCCATTAGGCCTGTAGTTTAATGTTGGTCTCTATAGTTTAATTAGATTTTCAGACAGTATTAAATACATGCTAAAGATTGTGAGTGTTGTGGCTTAAATCGTATTAGGGGTAATTTAAACGAGTAGTGATCTGATTTAGAGGATTGTAAAATAATTGGTAAAATGATGTGAACCAGGAGAGAGGGCAGTGTCTGTCAAAATGCTTTGATACATTTCCACTAGATGATACTCAACAGTAGTTTTTCTAAGCCACACTTTTTCCAGATCACAATTAGAACCAGAGATGTTTGTGTTTTATAGAAGGAAAAGGATTTTTAACAGATGAAAAGCTGCAAACCACTCATTGTCTTTTTTCCCTTTCAAACTTACGCTGTTAAACAGGTGTCTGAGATTTGGGAATAATTGGTTTTTTTTCACCCTTCTAGGTTTACTATAATACAGATGATGAGAGAGAAGGGTAAGACATTTATGGTTTTACAAGCTTTGCAGTTAGTTCAAACTCATAGAAAACAGACACAAAACATGAAATCAGATAAAGCTGATCCCTTTTCTCCCCCTTCCCTCATGTTTTCCCATCACTAGTAGTAGATCAATAATATGTAGACCTGGCAGAGGGAAGCTTATTTTATGGTAACTTTCCTTCATGTGAACTGGCTGCTTTTTATATCCATTTTTTATTACCTTTCCAAGTAATAGAGTTTAAAGAGCCATGAGGTTCAATACAGGGACAGAACAATATACTTGATAATAAAGTGCCTTTTATATATCTATGTGTTCTCAAATAATTTAAAAATCAGGAATTTTTTTAATGGAGCACTAAACTTCACTGCATTTCTGAATGCAGTTTAGCAGCACACGTGTGTGTATGCATCAGATACAAGAACTGCAGAGAGAACGCCCAAGCACCAGAAGAGAAAGGCGGAAAGAGAACAGGAGATCCTGGGAAGGGGGAAGGTTGGAAGGGAGAGCACCCTCTATCTGGCTTTGGAGGGACTGGAAGAATTGCAGAAAGTCTCTAAAATAGTTAGAGATGTCATGAAATAAGGGCTTTAATATGCGTGGCTGTATTCAGTCAGTATTAACTGTAATGTGTGCAAGCCTCATGCTTTGCTAAGTTGCTTGAATCTCAAGTGAGCACCCTCAAACCTGAGAGTTTGGAGTAAGACAGTTGCACTCATGTAAGCCTGTAAAAGTGGCCCGTGGGAAGGAGCGGCTGGGCACCTGCAGCTAACATTGACTTGAAAACACGACACTCTTTTTGTTTCTTTTATGAACCTCATGTTCTTCTTAAGGCTCACAGGGGAATTTAAGAAACAAAGAGTTTATTGCACCAAGGACATTGGCTTCAGTTCTCTCCTTCAGGAGTAGGAGGAGACACCGAGTCCTGCCAGACCTATGCTGAGGGAAGGGGGTGGCCATGGTGCCTTCAGCCCTCAGCTTCCCCTGCAGAGCGTGTCGCAGCTTTGGGCTGGATCTGGCCCAGCAAGTTATTCCTTTTCAACTTGCTGGCTTCTGCAGGCGTCTCCTTAACTCCAAAGAGGAGGTGAATCAATGTGTATATGTGGGTTCAGCTCCTTACTTGGCTGTTTCTTCCTCCCCACCCCCCTTCCCTCACTATTTAAACAGTTAAGGGCCTTTAGGGTTTTCAAAATAGTATGAAACATTGGAGCATATTTTCCTGTCACCTGTCCCAGCCACTCAGTCTGGGCAATTTGAGAGGCCTGGAGAATTCAGATAAGCATCAAAAGCTAAGTCCTTCCAGTTTCTGGTGTGGTGCTACTTGAGTAGCTAGTGGGGTTTTTGCCAGAGTGCAAAGTGAGTCACGACTGCTGCTGTTGTCTCCTCTTCTGCTGGGAGCACGGTTTTACTGTGACATGGTCCCTGTTGTGTGTTTTCTAGTAGCAGTGTCCTGGTCAAAAGGATGTTCCGGCCTGTGGAGGAGGAGTTTGGTCCATCCCCTTTGAAACAAATGAAAGAAGAAGGCCTGAAAAGAGGTAACATTCAGTTTTTAGCAGTTAAAAATAATGATGTGGGACTCATGCCCTCAAGCTGGGAAGAGCAGGTGTGGCTCCGACCAAGTCAATTGTTTGATGCTAGTGCAAATGTGGGTTAGATGGGAGAAGAGATCATTACACCTGCCAATATACAAAGAGGTGTTTTAACAAATGCTAGTAATTATTTAAAAGCAGGAAAAAAATACTGTACTATCTCAAAAAGGGATCAGGACACAAGTGTATATAAAGTATAAAAAAGTTAGAAAGTTTCTTGATCCTTGGCCAAGCTACATAGTTCATAAATGTTCCAGTAGCAAATCTGTGGTTGTCTATTTTTAACTTTTGCTCATCTTTTCTGTTCTGGCTGGGATAACAAGAAAATATGCAAGATGCACTGGGTTAAATACAGAGACCTTACACAGGCAAGCTCCTGTTAACTGCAGAGTGAGATTAGCCTGAGTATAATCTCAGGAATTTCCTCCCCAATTAGAAATATAAGGCATGGAGAGACATCTTCCAGCACATTTAACTGAATTGTTTAAGTTTGTTTCCTGTAACTGTTTTTACTGCCCTAAGTGAATATTATCACACTTGCATTTTGTATGGTATACGAGCCCAAATCCTGTTTTCTAGTCTGCTACAGTGAAGCTTAAGTTGAGTAACAATGAAGCAATGGCTTAGGTAGAGCTGTTAAACTTTGTGCTAAAGGTAAGGATGAGCAGACGGTGGTTTTGTCCACAAAATCTGCTTTGTGTGCAGCCTCTTCCAGTGCAGTGCTATAGGTGATAACTTCCTAAACTGCCACAGTTAGACACTCTGGAGAATATGTGCCATTCCTCCAGTCTCATGAATTCTGTCACATAAATTTATTGGAGGCTTCAGGGCTTTGACCAACTTACATAACTCAAACTTGCAAATGTTTTAAGATTCACCCATCAGTTTGTGAGACAACAAAGCAACAAGTTTGTCACGGAATCACACCAAAATGGCTACACACACAAATAATGAACACAAAAAAGCTTTAATCTGCAACTGAAGCAGACAAAACTTCATTCACCAAAATAACATTCCACTGACATTTAACAAATACAAGTTCGATATGCTGGTTGGGAATATTACCACACACAGCTGAGGTAAGAATTCTTAAGTTTTAGGCCAAACGATCCAAAATGTGCACTCACTCACTCACCTAACAAGGGAGGGCTCTCAATCTCGAGAAGTTTCCTTAAGTGGCGTCCCAACTCAAGGGGAAAGTCCCCCACTGCAGACCCGCTGCTCTGAGGAGGACCGACTCAAATGAGTCCTCTGGTGGGGCCCCATTTATACCTTGGTCGAATCTGATCTGTGGTCAATACATGGTCGTGTCACCCCCTACTGGCTGAGGACCCCAACTTTCCCGCCTTTGACCCCCACTGTGTGGACCAGGCATGAGCTGTGAGGGCAGGGAGGCAGTCCTGGCGCCACCAAGGCCAGAAACTTTGGCACTGTTTTTGTTGGGTCTTTCTCATGCCTATAGTAGGGTGGGTGCATTTGCCAGAGCATTTGCATTTTACAGAGGTGAGCTCAGTTGTTCTTAGTGGCACCATTTGTAAGACCCATTTGAGCTTTATAGAAACAGCTTATCATGAGCCTGCATTTGCAATGTTTTTATGTTGGTTAGGGTGGTGTGCTTGAACCAGGAGAAGCATACAAGGTTACAGGATGGACATTGATATCTTTCTGGAATAAATGTGAACATATTCTTCTTTTAATCAAATCTTCAATTAATTATGTGAGGTCAGCACTGACCACAGACTTACATCTGGTAGACTCAGGGCCTTGACCAAATGCATATTATCAGGGCTCCATCAGGCAGAAGGGGACAGCCACAAAGGCTACGTAAAGAACTATTTTTTCCTGCAATTTCACTTGGGTTTCTCAGCTGGAAGTCTGGAGAGTTGCCTGCAAGGAGCTATCTGTTTGCTTTGATAATTCCTGTCCTTTGCTGTGGTAAGTTGTTTTAATTAAATCATTCAGGACTTGCGACCATTTCAAGGGGAAGTTTTGAAAGAAAAAATCTTTTCAACCAGTGGCAAAACTATGTTAAATAATTAAATCCAGGGGAGGCATGGAACCAGAGAAGCTGAGGGATGCTCTCTTCACATCCCCTTCCTGTTCAGTGTTTCTCGCACTTGGTCTATGCTGGCTGGAGGCCAGGCCTCTTCCAGCATGGCCTTTGCTCTGGTGAACTTCCTGCTATCAGGAACCCTGCATCTGGGATTGTGCTGACGGAGCGCAGCTCAGCTGAATCTGCTCCTTTGGCAATACTGTCTGTGCCACAGGAGTCACTGGGCATTAAAATGTGCTGCTGTTTTTCCCAGGTTCAGCCATCTAGAAGCTTTTTTCTCCCAGATTTATTCAGTGCAGCAGAATCAATAACTCTAAAGAGCAGATATTTATGGGCCACCAGTGTAACGTTTGAGAAAGGGCTCATCTGATATGAGAAAATATGCATTAAAAGCAATATAATCCCAAGGTGACTCATTATCAGAGCAGTGCAGGTAAGTAGCATCCAGTGAGGGGTCCAAGCCCAGTCAAGAACTGAAGTGACAGCGTGTGACCTCACCTCTGCCTGATGGGTCTAATTGTAGTACTGTCCAGTGGAAGCAAAAGTATTAAGGGGCAGACTTCAAGAGAACAGGTCTGAAGGGATTTGCAAACCATCAGTAAAACAAGGTTCATATTCTCACACAGAAAGCTGTGTCTTTGTGAATTATTCTTTCATCTCCTTGACTTCTGAGGGAGATAGAAGTGCCCAAAACAGAAATGTAAAGTATGTTAATCTGTACCAAGTGTGCAGCGCAGCTAGTTATTTGGCTAGACTTGTGGCCTTTTCCTGTTTTGAATTTTCAGTAAGAGTTTTCAAATCACTCTCTCTTTCAGATTTCATAAGGAGTTTCCCGTTAATTATAAATCCAGCAGCTGTGTTATAGATCAGGGAGATTTCCAATCCTGTAGCTCTCAGCTTGAAAAGTCATATTTTTGTCTAGCTTTTCTCTCAGGAAAGTAATTTTAAACTACTCTGAAACATTCTGGATTCATAACAGTCAGGGTTTTGTGAGCCATCCTTGTAGAGGATAACATTTGCTCTGTGGCTCTGTTACCTAGGGAATTTGTGCCTGGGCAATTAGTGAAAACTCCAAACGTAGGAAAGTAAAGCTGGGTCACAGCTACCAGCCCTGTTTTTCTTGTCTAAAATGTGCTACATCTCCATCCAGAGACCACTGTACAAAGACTGTGGTCATTAGGATGTTGGTCTGGGCATCAGTAACCCCTAGGCTCAGACTTTTGTAGTGGCCCAAGTCTTACTGTCCCATCATATCCTTAGTTTCATTTTTGCCACGTCTGTTTTTTGTCTTCTGCCTTGGCAGAAATGGAGAGCCAAGCTGTTAACACTTTTCAAAGAGATATCATAGAATCATTGAATGGTTTGAGTTGGAAGAGACCTTAAAGATCATCCAGTCCAGCCTCACTGCCATGGGCAGGGACACTTCCCACCAAACCAGGTTGCCCAAAGCCCTGTTCAACCTGGCCTTGAACGCTTCCAGGGAGGGGGCATCCACAACTTCCCGGGACAACCTGTGCCAGTGTCTCACCACCCTCGCAAGTAAAGAATTTCTTCCTAATATCTTGTCTAAATCTACCCTCTTCCAGTTTAAAACCATTCCCCCTCGTTCTGTTGCTATCTGCCATTGTAAAAAGTCCCTCCCCATCTTTCCTGTAGGCCGTCTTCAGGAACTGGAAGGCCACAATAAGGTCCCCCAGAAGCCTTCTCTTCTCCAGGCTGAACAGCCCCAACTCTCTCAGCTGGTCCTCGTAGGGGAGGTGCTCCAGCCCTCTGATAATCTCCGTGCCCTCCTCTGGACCCACTCAAGCAGCTCGATGTCCTTTTTGTTTTGGGGGCCCCAGAACTGGACACAGAACTCCAGGCGGGGTCTAATATTGTTGTTCTGCATTCACACTTGAATCCCCAGTTCAGTGACCTTTCAAAAATCTCCCAGGCGCAACAATCAATGTATCATACTTCCTGGCAAAAGTAGCTCACTGGCTGGTGCAGGGTGGTGTTTTGTGTGTCGTGTCTGGGCCCCCCACCTCCCCTCCTCCCCCCACAAAAAAATTGTAATCTCTAATACTAAAGTGAGCCCATTTAGATACCATGAATGTGGTTACAGTTATATCACAGGGTGTGAGTTGTGTCACATTATCACAGTCATGGCTTGGCATCCACTGGCAATGTGGCTGAACCAAATGAAGCCGTTGTGCCCCCTTTACCTCCACACTTTACCACTGCCTCATTCTACAGGCCATCATGAAGGCTCGTGGAGCTGCACTGAATGCTGAAGCAGGGACCTGATCTGTCTGAAGGACAACTCAAAAAGGGTTGTTTTTTTTCACTTGCATTTGCTCTTCAAAAGAGTTCACCACCCAGGAAAATGAATAGAGACAGGCCAAAATAACAGAACATAAGGACAGGGATGAGACCGTGGCTTCTTAAGGCATCACTGCCACCAGAAGTCATTTATGGAAAAGTGCCCTAGTGAATCAAGGCTGGAATTTTCGCACCTGTCAGGGGAAAGAAAAAAAACAACAACCTCCCATATGTTTGCTAATCTTGGCTCTCTCTGTGTGTGTGTAATAGTGATTCCAGTTCCCTGTTATCCCTGTAATGGATCCTTAATTCAGTGTAACATTGCCTGATGTGCCAAGCAGAAAGATTTAAAGCTCAGCACCTGGTTTGTATAATGTCCCCAACTTTAACCTCGAACCAAGTGATTTTTCCTCCTTTCAGATTAGTTTGTAATTATTAAGGCTGGCAGAGGTCCAGGTGTTTGAAAAACCAGGAGTTGCAGGACAGCCCTCTAGTCACAAGTACAGAATTACTGAATTAATAAAAGTGTTAGGACAGGTAAAATTAGCACTTTGAGTGAGTGCTTGCTCATTTAACTAAACATATAACACTCAGTACAGTTTAACTAGTGCTGTGGATTTTTTGTTTATTCTCCTATATTCTGACAATTATTTCATACTTCTAAGTCTATTACCTTATAAAGGACACTCTCAGGTACATCATAAAGGATCATAGTAAAGAGGATGTGGCTCTGAGTGCCTGTGATAGCAGTTCTGTTGCTCACACTTCTGAATTAAATATGCAAAAACCCACCATTTTCCTGCATGTTTGGTTTATAGACCAAGACAGGGGACTGATCAGCCCGGCCATGTCTTAAATATCTTTTCAGTCATTTCAGACCTGGGCAAAGAAGCTACAATTCTCTGCAAATGGGCCTGAGTCCACCCTGCTACAGTCTTGATGTGAATTAGCTTCCAAACAACTGCTTCTGTATGAAAAATACCATCATCTCTGTCAGTTCCTCTGCAAGTCATCTATTGAGTTACCTGGTGAAGATACCTTTTAGACCATAAGGATTAGTAGTTTCAAAAATTATCTTTTTCCATCCACCAAAAAAAGATGATTACAAATGTAGTTTGTCACACAGGCATAAAATACCTAACAGTGCATGTGTATTTGTACCTAAAGTGCAGCACTGCTGGTTGAAAATGCGGTTTATTTTGGGAACAGAATAAATTGTGGAACATCTTATTTGATCTGCTACTTTGTCAGAGTCATGTGAGATTACATCTACAACACTTCTCTAGGGTTTATGTTTATTCGCTTTGTATCTGCCTGCTTTGCTTTTGCCAACTAACAGCAAGTTTCTTCCTTTTACCTGTACAAGCAAGAGGAGATCACGAGCTAGAGAGGTCAGGGCACTGCGCCTGTGAACCCCTAAGACCTTGTGGGACATCTGAGGGAGGAAGAGGAGATTTTCAAAAGTACTAATGGCATTTGGGTACCTGAGCAGGGGTGGGCATGCAGGTAAATGCCTGCCTGTTGAATGCCTCCTCTGTAATGTCTCAAATGACTTTGGACTTGCTCTTTCCAGTGTTTATTTTCAGACTGGCCAGGCCCATTTGTAGTCATCCGTGTGGTAATGGCAGGGAACTGTTTCTTAGCCTTTTCATTGACTTTGCTCTCAAAGGCTCAGCTAAAGGCAAACCAGACTTACCTTTTCTGTATGTCCTTTACCAGCCTTTTGGATGAGCCCAGAGAGGTGCAAGCTGAGACACAGGTTTAGGAAGACCTAGCTTGTGTGTTTTGTCTTATGACCCAGGGATAGGGCCCTAGTGCTTTTTAGCTCCTCTTATTTCAGTAAACAGAGATTTAAATTCTTGAAAATATAGATTCCTCACATTCAATTAAATTTGCCAAATTTTCTTTGTGTGCTTTCAAAGCTACTATGATGTGTCTTCCATGTTTAAATCACTGATGACATGAAAGTACATTTTTTTAAAGTACAAACCATCTTCAGCACTTCATTTTATCTGTCGTGGCTTAATATTTGTTTTTCTACTCAGTGTGGGGTGTTTCATCTGTTCATTTGACTGAACTTGCTCCAAGTTTGACTTTTTTTCTGTTTCAGTGCTGTTGTATGTGAGGAAGGAGACAGATGAGGTGTTTGATGCTTTGATGCTGAAGTCACCCACAGTAAAGGGGTTAATGGAAGCGGTAAGTATCTGATCTCCTCCACATTGCTTGTCTTTCTTGGCAAGAAAATCTTGAGGCTTTCAATGTGTTATTGAGACAAAACATAACATAAAGATGGAAGTTTTTCTCAAATACATTTAGAGCATTTCATAAAGGCTTTCTGGAGCATGCCTCTGAAATGCTGGCATGTTCTGAATTCAGTGCTGTCAGCAGGTTGCTGGGATTAAATAGAGTCACAGAGCTGATTTATTGGAGACATGAGCCTTGAGGAATGGGAGTAAATAACCAGTGTCAGGGAAGCGCAGGGGCAGGCTCCATTTTCTGAAGTGCTTCTTTCTAAACTGATGAGTCAGAGCCTGTTGGATATTCTCCTGTAATGCCTATCAGTATGTTCACAGCCATCTTTTAAAGAAGAGGCCCAAGGATGCAGTGTTTCTCTGTGAATTTCATATGGCTTTTGTGCAATTGCTGTTCCAGCATATGAGGCAGTTGCTGAGCCAATGCAGACAAGTCATTCTTGCCTCGTGTCCCAAATTTCTTCTTTAGCCCTCGGTCCCAGAGTGACCTACCTACCAGCCTGCTTCTTTCTGCTTCTTTGACTTGAGTTTTTGCTTGTTACCTGTTATCTGTGATCACAAGTGGCTATTTCCACGTTTAATCCTGTTTACATGAGCTGATGGCTAGTAGATGCGTGAAATTTGGTGAGGGAAGAGTGAAGAAGCAACCATGTGTCTCATTGCTTCAGTGGGGGGACTAATGTGCGATGGACGTGTGGGACGCTGAGTTGATTTCCAACCTTGGCTATGTGTAGGAGTGAACATGGGAATGGATGAAAGTGTCTCTGGAGAGCTCAGCTGAGCACTAGAAGTGCGTATATTCATGCTCTCATAAAACTGTCGGTGTCTTGTTTCATGTACCAGACACTTCAAATGCAGTAAAGACTGAGTTATTTGGTCAATATTTGACCAGTAGCAGAAGGTAAAAAAAGATTTGTGGGTTAGTGAAGATGTTTAAAGTACCTGTTCAGATGGGGGTATCTCTGAGGAGAGTCAGCTGAGTTCTAAGGATGTCCTAACCATGCTTTAGCTGATACTGTTTGTTAGCTGTGCCTGCAGCTCGGTTGTTAGGCAGAACATAATAAAAGCCAGGCTTCGCTAGAAGAGGCTGCAGTTTGATTCATGATAAACTGTAGCACGATTTCATCTTGTTTTTCTATGGAAGTTAAAAGTATGTTATAATCCTTCTGTAGTCCTTCAAGCTGGCATGAATGGTTTGTCTCCAGTATTCTGTGCCTCTCCACGCCTGTTCTCCAGCCACTGTGTAACACAAAAGCAAAGCTGATGCAGAAGCAGGAAGGTTTCTGCATACCTCTGTCAGTACAGCTGCTGACTCCATGCCATGTTTTTGGCACCAGAGAGATCTGATCTGTTTTAAAATGTCCCAGTTCACTGGAAGGAGCACATTCAGAAAATTTTAATTCTCTTTGGTAGAATATCATGGATAAATCAATGCCAAAAATCTGTCAAATTCCATATTCTTAAATACTTGCTACAGTCTTTTCAGCATATTGTGTAATTTTGTAATTGTGCATGTCCTAAATGTGCAATTCTAAACTCGGTACTAAGAACTTAGAAACTGAGGCTCTGAATATTATAGAGCCCCAGATCTGAAAGACAGCACCAATTGTCCTGCATAATACCCCTCTTTGTTCATGGATTTTAATTTTTTTTTGTTCTTTGTTAATCACTGTTCCTTGTCTGTGGCTTTCTCCTAATTTTCCATGATTAATGATATTGTTTTCTCAGATGCCATGTTTATTTTATTCTCTCATATACCCCTATTCCAAATGAACAATCAGATTCCTTCTCAGACTTCTTTCTTCTGGCAAATATCTAGAGGTCTCAGGTTTCAGACTGCAGCCCAAAGGGACACCCAGACTGTTATTTCAGGGCCACTCTGAAGGCTGTCCCACTGCTTCATGCATCCTAAAGGGAAGAAGAGAATTCTCTGCTCAGAAGGTAGAAAAATAGACAATGGAGATGATAATGGAAAATATTCCTCTAAATAAAGATATTTTTTTAAAAAGTTATTGTAGTGTGCTTGGACTCAGGTGAGAAATCCTGTTGTTTTATATGGCAGTTGGCAGTAGTGGTGTTCCCCCTGAGCTGGCAACAAATGTGTTTCAGGAGAGGGTGTTAAGTGAGATGCCCTAGCAGATGCTAGCTCTGCTTTCTCAGATTCTGCAGCAGGACTTAGCACATTTGCACTGGAGAGTTGTTTTCTGAGCCTGTGAGTGGGAGACTCTCCCATACCCCTACTTTGAGCCTTGCTTCCACAGCTCGCTGTTTGGTAAAATTGGTTGAATCCTTAGGGGTTCCTGAGAAATGTGCTTATTCAGTCAGCTGGAAGTCTTTTGCAAAGCTCATTAATCCCTGCATGGTATATAAATCCTACACCTGTCATAGGCAGTGTGGCAGGCAAGGCTTTCTCAGCCTTACCTCTCATAGCTTATGTAGGAAGTGATGTCCCAGAGTCCCAAACCACTTTGAGCAAGATTTGGAATGCATGACTGTTAGATATCCCAACTGCTCTAGGAAAGTTATATATTATTAGCTGCTATTAAACCTCCTTGGCACAGAAATGTTTCTCACTGCTTGTTTATTTGCATGTAGTCAGTGAAAAGTATCTTCAAGTACAGATCTTTACAGTATCACTTGGCTTCAGAGACAGAAAGGTGGCTGATCAGGTTGAAATTCCCTGGTAAAATCTGAAGCTGGGAGAAGTTTTGACTCCTGGAGCAGAGCAGTAGAAAATGCTGAGGCGGCTTTGATGACTCAACACCCTCTGAAAACTGTAGTCTCCAAGTTTCTGGATGGAAATGATTGGAGTTTTTTTGATCAAGATGTTTAGGATTACTCCTCTCAAAATAATCCTTAAATGAAGCTAAATTATGGTTGCAAGTGACTTTTCTATATAGCTATACTTTCAAAATTTGCAGAGATAGTGTGTTGATAATGTTGATAATTTCATATTTCTCATTGGTCTTTAATGAAATTTCTTTTATTTTTGTGATTTCAGATCTCTGAGAAATATGGGCTGCCAGTTGAAAAGATTGCAAAACTTTATAAGAAGAGCAAAAAGGGGTAAGTAAACTAACTAATGACTAACACTAACTATAGACTATTGCAGGATCCCTTAGAAGTATTTGGAGATCCCAACTACGCTTGGGGCATCATTATGCTTGGCAGTATAAAAACTTTTAGGTGACATACCCGTAATCCTGAAATCTTACTGTCTATGGAGAGAGACAACAAAGTGTGGCAGAGGAAGAAACACAAATCTCCAGTCTGTGTCTGACCATTATTCATACGCTTACTGTGGGGAAACAGAGTTTGTGTTTTGAAAGTGTATTTGAATAAAGTCTTTTTAGTAGACTAGACATTTAACAACATTGTGACGTGGTAGCATGATAGAGGCACAGCTTTGCTATAAATGTAATGTGGAGTTTCCCTGCAGTGTTAGGAAGAAGTAGGCCACTGCCCAAATCTGAAAGGCAGGCAATGTTTGCTGCAGGGCTTTCAGCTGAGTAAATTTAGACATGAGCATCACAGCTGTGATTTTAGAATAGCTAGGCTACTACTCCTTGCCATAAATCTGAATTTCTTCACTTAAACTTTTTACACTTCTAAATAAATACAATATTATAAGGATATAATTTTAAATATAGAATTTATTTTCAGCTGTAACTCTAGTTTAGGGTATTGTTTTGTCTGAGGATTTCTTTAGCTTTTGAGAAGACAGGTGAAACTTCTCATGTTTTGCTTCTTTCTAACACCATTTCCAAGTGATATATTTGTTGAAAGAAACACTTTATGGTAAAGAGTGAGGAAAACACTCATATACACCTTTAATAGTTGTTGTTGATATTCTCACATCCAAGCTGAGAGTTCTAGGCCTGTGAACTGTGCACAAAGCACAGATTACGCTGCTTCCCTGTGTTAGTGACTCACACCACTGAGGAGCAGCAGCTCACGTGGTGTGGCTGAGCAGTAGCACTAGGGACTATGGGGCACATCTTGATGATGATTCCCACTTGATGATTATCCCTGTACTGGAGTATGTTGGAGTCTGGTTTTGCATTGTAGTGAGGTGAGCACATGTGAGAGTGCATGGCTTTCCCTTTCACTGTCCTGGTATGGAAAAATACTGATTTTTGCCTTTGTCACCAGTATCTTGGTAAACATGGATGACAACATTATTGAGCACTACTCCAATGAGGACACATTCATCCTGCACATGGAGAGCATGGTTGAAGGCTTCAAGATCACCCTGACAGAGATCTAGCCTCAGGCAGAGCCCATTTGTAAGGAACCACAGCATTTCATCCTTCTTGGAAAGCAGAAGATTCCCCGGGAACTCGACAGACAATGATCAGAGAAACTGTTACAAGACTGCTTTTAAAATACTCTCCATTCCGCACATATGCACCCACTACATACAGGCTTGGGTTCGTCAAGCACAAGGCCACTCATGTTAACCTGGTCCCTTATTTATTGTTTCCCACTCTCAAGTGTTCAAGCAGTTACCAGCCCCAGATTTGTAACCAGATAACCCACTGCAAATGTGAAATGGAGCATTTTAGTCCATACTTCAGTGTGGATAAGTTCATTCTAAAACATGTTAAGGAACCATGCTGGTCTAGTTTCAGAAATCTGGTATAAATCACTTTACCAGTAGTTCTCTCCATCATTGCTAAAAACTGGTGCAGTGCTAAAGATGGGGAAAGTGACTGACAAAGTTCACTTACTCAGACTGATCCATGTCTCTCTATAGTGTATAGTTTTGCCAAATACCTCTGGTAGTTCTCAGCATGTAGCAATGAGGACTTGTAAGTAAGGCATTCAGCTACAAATGTCACTTGTAAGTAAATGGTAAAGAAACCATTTTAACCTTGTATATAATGTTTATAATATGCAATAATATATTTTAACTACTGTATGTGGGCATGTTTACTGCCACTATGTTTTTGTATGTATTGGGTTTAGGGTTGAACAGAATCTTTCCTGGAGGACTAGATTGCTGCACTGTTAAGGAGTGTGTACTGAGAAGCTGACAACTGCATCTGCACTCACATGCTCCACCTTTGCCCATCCAGTTTTATACTGAAATATTGGAGCCAACCATGCTACAGGATTTGGAGTGCTCTGGCACAGTGGGACCCACCTGAGGTCCCCAAGTCCCAGCTGTAGATCCCTGGTGAGTGTCTTATCCAGCTGTCACCAGATCCTAGAGGCACCATGTGTCTGCTGCTTGGTGTTCAAGAGGTACAGAAGAGACTTGTGCCTGTTCCGTTGATGAAGCAGAGGCTCTCCAAGTGGGCTTTTCTCAAGCCTTTGGAGGAAAAGGTGCTTTCTGCAGAAGCCTGCTTGCTAATGCACTCCTCTAGATTGTAAGAAACAGGACTTCAGACTCTTCTTGGCTGAGGGAGCTGTGTCTCTTTAGCTTGGAGAAGAGGAGACTGAGGGGTGACCTCATTCATGTTTATCAATTTGTAAAGGGCGAGTGTCAGGAGGAAGGAGCCAGGCTCTTCTCAGTGACAGCCAATGACAGGACAAGGGGCAATGAGAGCAAGCTGGAGCATAGGAAGTTCAATCTGAATATGAGGAAAAGCTTTTTTACTGTGAGGGGGACAGAGCACTGGAACAGGCTGCCCAGAGAGGTTGTGGAGTCTCCTCTGGAGACATTCAAAACCACCTGGATGTGTTCCTGTGTGACCTGGTCTGGATGATCCTGCTCTGGCAGGGGGGTTGGACTGGATGATCTTTTGAGGTCCCTTCCAACTCCTGAGATTCTGTGATTCTTAAGGGTACTGGCTTTTGTATCTCCACTGAATGATTCTGGTTTGATTCCTAGGACAGTTGGGTGAGGTATGAACCTGGGCTTGATGTAAATCATAGAGTTGTGGTTGGAAAAGACCTTTAAGATCAATAAGTCCAACCATTATCTAACTCTACCATGCCCCCTTCTATACCATGTCTCTAAGCACCACATCTGGATGGCTTTTAAGTAAATCCAAGGATGCTGATTCTGCAACTTCCCTGAGCAGCCTGTTCAGTCTTTGATAACCCTTTCAGTGTAGAATATTTTATAAAAGCTGGAACAATTTTACCAGTGAAGTCTGAGTATCCCACAGCTGAGGTGTGGAGACAGGTCCCTCTCACAAGGGCTGGATCTGAACCCAAGCTGAACTACAAGGTTATCCCATCAAATTCCACCCCATGTCATGAATTCTGTGTAGAGAGAAAGTTGCAGGCTAAAATCATACCAGAAAAGGGGTTCAAGACCTGAATGTCCCTAGCGCATCCAAACCCAGTACCCCTCTCTGTTTCCCAGCTCCTCTGGCTATTGCAAAGAGCTCCTCACTCAGCATACAATCCCATGAGTTGCAGCTGCAAGTATTTAATTCTCTGTGCACTGTATGTGGACCCTGTGTGACAGACACAAATGTGGGTTCTTTCCTACATGCAGCCTTTAGAGCTTCTTCATTTTTTTTCCTTCTGAAATCTTGTTTTCATTTAGTCACAGAATCTTTTTTAATTAGGTGGTTAATGGCATAAAGAAACATTGCCTAGTTTAACAGGGCTCATTCTCCAGTGCTTGGAGCTGTGTGTAGCTATTTACATTCAAGCAAAGTAGCTGGGGCAGCTGACTAGCCTGATTTGGTCATGTTTTTGCATGAATTGTCTTGCAAGCTCTTGCACACTTTCTTAACTTCATTAGCAATAAGGTACCATTGAAATCTATGCTTCAGATAGAAATGTTAGATACTTGTCAAAAGTTTCTGTGGGACCAGAAGCTTTACAAGGTCCAGGCTGTTAGCATCAGGGCTAACATATCCAGAAGCCACGTATGTCTGCAAAGCAGTGTCTGTTCTGTCTTCCTTCTTCCCTCCTTCCCTCTCTCCCTCCCTCCCTTCCTCCCTCCCTCCCTTCCTCCCTTCCTTCCTCCCTCCCTCTTCCTTTGTTAGGTGCTCTTCTTCTGATGCAGATTTCTTATAAATACATACTCCAGCAAAGATGTGTTTGATACGCTGCTCAAGAGCAGACATCCTGGGAATACAGGGGATTTATGGTGGTTCAGTTTGTTTCTACTTGGCTCAGGCTCAGATAAAAAGTCTATGCTGACTTAGCCCAGATACTTTTTTCCTAAAGAAAAGAAGAGGTCACTTTTGGTAGATGGGAACTGGGACCAGCACGCAGGCCTGGTGAGCAGTGCTGTTGGTTCTTGAACTTCTCTGTTGTTTGACGGTGTTTGGGTTCCTAAGGATAGTAGCTGGGATCTCTCAGCTGGTCATGATGTCTGGGCAGAGCTGCAGGTGAAGCATAGGAGTAAATATACGCAGACGTTGAGCCCTGGTTCTGCCCCCAACAAACCTGCCATCCAAACCCTCTTACAGGGAATGCCTGTGGCTGGTCCAGGTTGGGATGAGCTGCATTAAGGGAGGACAGGGAGAGATTTGGGTTGTCCTGGCAGCACCAGCACTGAGCTTAATGGGGCTTTCTTGTCTCACACATTGGTGAAGATGAGCTGGGATCT
This sequence comes from Mesitornis unicolor, assembly GCF_000695765.1. Taxonomy (NCBI): domain Eukaryota; kingdom Metazoa; phylum Chordata; class Aves; order Mesitornithiformes; family Mesitornithidae; genus Mesitornis; species Mesitornis unicolor. The sequence continues at coordinate 63,363 of NW_010168767.1, forward strand.
GTTGGATGCTGCAGCATCCTGCACCAAGGAGCAGTGTAGGATCAGTGAGAAGTGCAGTGCTCCAGGAAATACTGAGGCTTAAGAAGCTGTCTTTCCATTGCCATTTTAGGAGCTTTCAGTCAGGCACTGTCCAGGGAAGGAAAATTGATTCTGAAATGGAAAGGTTTTCTAAATACGTCTTAAAATGTGTGAATTCCTGATACAAGAGAGCTGATATTCCTGTTTTTAGTTCCTTCTCACAGTCTGAATGAAGGTAGCAGTGTGTTGAAGAAGATAAGTAGGATTTACCCAGACGGTAAGATTATTTTAAATCAACAACTAGAGCTAGTTAAGGATGATCTCCCTTAAATTTATCTGCCAGGGTCTGGGGGCTTTGTTTCTCTGCTCCATTGCAAGCACCTAAGACACTACAAAGAGCACATCACCCTGTGCCCCTTCAGTTGTAGTTACAGCATCAGCTGCTGGAGGAGCACTGAACCTTAGATGCTGGTCGTGGCTAGCTACAAGCTCTTGGGATTCACCTTGTTGGTCAAAAACAAACATTCAAAGTGATGGGGAAGGGCCACTATGAGTACTGCAAACTTCTGAAGCAGTGGCCAGCCTCATGCCTACTTGATTCAAAGGTCTTGAGTAGTACAAAGTGCTCACATGTATACTGTTTAAGATATGCATGTGGCTTTTGTTTAATGAAAAATACTGATTAACGCTGGATCTTCTAAATACTCTGACTTAAATGTAAGTAAGATTTAGCTGCAGTACAGCAGGGGCCAGGAGTATGTGTATTGCCTCCTTTTGTCTCTTTGTGGCACTGCTGTAATTGTTTATTTAAAAGAACAAAACTCTCATTCCCTTTCCTCCTTCAAGGCAGCAGTCTTGAATTGTAACCTGTGCAGCCTGGAGGGTGGCATGCTGCTCAACTCATTTTTCCTATGAAGAATTAGAGCAGTGCAGTGTCTGTAGATGTTGTGTTTCGAAGGACTCTGATGGAGATGTGTGGAAGGAGAATAGTCTTCTAAGCTCTAATTTTGGTTCCCACTGTAGATTTGGCACTGTGTCCGTCCACTTGATAATTTATTATGAAACCCCCAAATCTCAAATTTTAGTTTCTTTCTACACAGTCAGGTGCTGATATTCCCAAAATAAAGCGTGTCCTTGCCATGAAGCTTTGTTGATGTACAGTAATATCCCCATCAAGACGTTTTGGAGGGTTTTTACCACTGAATGTAAACTGCAAAGAAAAGAACTTTTCTGTGTGTCTTTTCTCATGAAGTCTTTGGTCAGTGGTATTCAAAGATCAAGTGTTTTTCTTGTACATTTTCCTCTTTCAGTCTATGGATTCCTTAAACGTTGTAAATTAATTCAAACAATTAGTGAAAACTAAACTCTCTAGCTGTTAAGAGATGCTGTATATTGATTGATATGGAACTGGAAATGAGTATCTTATGACTTTTAAAATGTAAAGCTTATGAAATGTTTATATGCTCTTCCATTTTCTGTGAATTGAGACAAGATACAAACAAGAGTGTTTGTGCCAAAGTTTGTGACAAGCCCTCTTTCTGGCAAACAAGGAAACTTTATGTATAAATAGTGTGCTTTTATATTAAGAAAATAGCTCATGTAACTTAATAGTGTTGCAACTGGGAGAAGGGTTTGATAAACTGTAAATACAGTTATTTTATTTTTTGTACATTTTTAAGAAGGAAAAAAATAAATATTCTTATGTATGAGATAATATTGCTTCTGCTGCTGTGGTGTGTATTACTGCAAACTGGGAATTGAGTTCTTGTTTCTGAGCCCAGAAAACTTTCCAAAAAGAAGAAAATAGCAGAGACTGAATAGCAGAAATAGCAGAGAGTGGAAAAAAACCCCAAAACAACAAACCAAGCCAAGCAAAACATGGTTCAATGACTGGCCTGGTAGATGGGGGGAAACGCAGTGGATATTGTTTACCTGGACTTCAGTAAGGCCTTGACACTGTCTCCCATAATATCCTCACAGAGAATCTGTTGCTGTAGAGGCTGAATGAGCAGTGAGGTGGGTTGAAGCCTGGCTGGATGGCTGGCTCCAGAGGGTGGTGAGAGCGGTGCAGTCTGGTTGGAGGCCAGTGGTGTACCCCAGGGGTTAGTGCTGGGTCCAGTCCTGTTCAGTATCTTCTTTAATGATCTGGATGATGGGGCGGTGTGTACCCTCAGCTTGACACCAAACTGGGAGGAGTGGCTGATACAGCAGAAGCTCCTTCTGCCATCCAGAAGGACCTCAACAGGCTGGAGAAATGGGCTGACAGGAATCTCCTGAAGTTCAGCGAGGGAAAGTGCCAAGTCCTGTGCCTGAGGCAGAACAACCCCATGCACCGGTACATGCTGAGGGCTGCCCAGCTGGAAAGCAGCTCTGCAGAAAAGGACCAGGTGGTCTTGGTGGACACCACGTTGAACATGAGCTGGCAATGTGCTGTCGTAGCAAAGGCGGCAAATGATATTCTGTGCCACACTAGACAAAGTATTGCCAGCAGGTTAATGGAGTTGATCCTGCCCCCTGGAGCCCTGTGTCCAGTTCTGGGCTCTGCAGTACAAGAGAGACATGGACATACTGGAGAGAGTCCAGCAAAGGGCCACAGGAGCACCTCTCCGATGAGGAAAGGCTGAGAGTGTTGGGACTTTTTAACCTGGAGAAGGCTCCAGGAGGATCTTATCAACCTATGTAAGTACCTGAAGGGAGGGTGTAAAGAAGATGGAATCAGGCAGTGGTGCCCACTAACAGGACCAGAGGCAGTTATACAGGAAGCACTTGCTTACTGTGAGGGTGACAGCATTTACACAGGTTGCTCAGAGAGGGTGTGGAGTCTCCATCCTTGGAGATACTCAAAAGCTGTCTGGACATGGTCCTGGGCAGCCAGCTCGAGGTGGCCCTGCTTGAGTACAGGGATTGGATCAGATGACCTCCAGAGGTCCCTTCCAGCCTCAGCTGTTCTGATTCTGTGTCATGTCAGAATGTCCTGGGAACCCAGCTGGCAGTGCTGCACTGACACCTCTGTCAGCCCAAGGCACCTTGGATGAGATCTTCACCTGCTCTTGCTGCGCCGTGTGCCCGAAGAACTGAAGCATACTGGGCCATGTCTCTTGCAGTAGATAATTTTCACCAACGATTTTATTCTCCACCAGTTGCGTTTGCCTTTTCAAACAAGAATTCAGGAGGTGAGAACATCCAAGTAACTGGGAAATTACTTGGGAATTTAAGCATTTGCCTCGGCAAAGGGAGGCTGCCCAAGCAGTGATGGGGCAGCCCTGTCTTACCGTGGTGTGGAGAAGTGCAGTGCTCCTGCTGAGTGCAAGTTCTGAGTGGGACAAGCTGCCACACGAGAGCCAGCCCCTGAGATCTCTTGCATCAGGCAGACACCATGGCTGAGCAATGAGGAAAGAAGTTAATTCTCCTGAAATCTTGGCCAGCAGAGTGTTGGCTTAAGAGCCCAGCTTCCTCCAGCCCTTCCCCATCCCTATCCAAGCAAAACTCATCCACTTGTACCCAGCTCTAAGAGCCTTTTCACAGCCACCAAAGATTTTAGGAAAAGGTTTTCCTTGTGTGCTTGGCATTTTCTAATAATTTTGAAAAGTATTTGTGAGCTGTTTGTTTGTGATACAGCAGGAGAGCTAGGCACTAAGTACTCCATGGCTTGGCGAGTATGACTGACTGACCAAAAGCAGAAGAGGTCTTTCCAGATATAGCAGAAACCACAGAGACCCATTTCCATCTCACTACACACTCTTTGTCCTGATGATGATCTCCAGCACAGCCCATGTTCCCTCACCAGCTGCCACCTGAGCTACAGCGGGAACCAAAAGCCACACGTATACAGTGCCATGTAATGTAAATTATGGCAGCTGTGGGACTGGCTGAAGTTTGCTGGTGCTGAATGAGCTTGCAGCACCAGGTGCTGCCCCTGCCACTGTTGCTCCTCACTTCAGCAGGTTTTGGGGAGTTTCTTGGGAGCTTTGCCACCTCCTGGGGATGCTATTTGAATGAACAGCATGGGGTGAGCCAGGACCAGCTCCCATGGGGCTCTTTAAAGTAATCGCCTTTCCTGGGCACTGCCTGCGATAGACGTTTAATTGTGTTTTATAGGAAGTCATTTTACTGAGTGGCTCTTAAAATGTGAATGTTTTAGTGGCTGAGTGGTTGGAAGTGCTCCATCTGCGAGGCCACAGAGGAGCAAGGAGAAGCTGATGGTGACCATTGTATCCACCAAATGCTCAAAGGCCAGGCTGTTTCTGGCAAGGCTGAGAAAAGGTCTTTAAGAAAAATTGACACTCTCCTATACAAAGAGGGTCTGTCTCCCCGAGGCAGTGGGAGGGACAGTCCCAGGCTGCCAGGGCACAATGTGTGCTCAAGAGCCCGGCAGTGGTCATCAACCGAAGCCAGGCTCTGTGCTGGGAGTCCCTCTACATCCCTGGTCTGGGACAGCTTGGGCTTTGCACAGCAAGATGCACTGGCCAGCAAAGGTGGTAAGTGGAGGATTGTAACACCCCAGTGCAAATAAACACCTTCTTACACCTCTGCCTTTTTTACTCCTTAATGCTAAATTAAATTATGGCCCTAATGGGAGGATGAGGAGAATGTTTGTCACAGGGACTCTGGCACACTGGAAGCTCATGTGATAAAGCTAGTTTGGAGGTGCCCTGAGCACACGGGGTACCTGCGCAACTGTCCTGGTTTATACAGTGGCTCTATCACCCAATGCCTCCTCCCACCCAGGGAGGGGGGTTGGGAAAAGCAAAGGAGATTCATGGGTTGAAACAGAAATAT
>NW_010168768.1:0-16498 GCF_000695765.1 Mesitornis unicolor
TCTTGGCTCAAGGGCACATTGCTGGCTCAGTAATAATAATAGAGTAATAGTAATAAATTTTAGTAATAAATTCCTTCTGTTACAGAAAAACTTATTATCAAACTTAGATCCAAGCTCCCCATTTTACGCACGTGTTTCTCAGGCAGCACATTTCCCATTACCTCAGACTCTGGAACCTTCCCATGTTAATTCTGCTGTCCCCACCCTCAGGCGAGAAGGCGTTGGCATTCGGATCCAGTGGGACAAGCTCAGTCGCGCCTCCTTCATCAACCGATGGAACCCGTGGTCCACGAGCATCCCGTACGTCACCTTCACCGAGCACCCGATGGCAGACGCTGACGAGAAGGTCGCGTCCCTTTGCCTGGTAAGGACGTCACCTCTGCTTCCTTGGTGATCTCAGACTGAATGCTGCTTTATCTTGACAAGATACAGCAGTTAAATCAGAGACACCACTTAGAGCTGCAAGCTGCATTGCCCCGTTCTCCAAATTTTGACTTGCAGGGCAGCCCAAGCGTCAGGCTTTGCCAGCCACCCCTAAATGGTTTATACAGGAAGGACGCTGCAACTTCCAGAGGTGCAGAGTCCTGTAAAACCCAAAAGAAAACGGGTTTTGGTGCTATTCCTACTCTTACCTGAGAAGCCTATGCCTGACTTTTCCTCAGGGACTGCCAGCTCATTAAACAAATAGTTAATTGCCAGCAGTAGACCTTCACTGAGGTGGTTTTAAGCTTTTTTTCTATAAATGGTTGCTTTCCTCTGAAGGTTTTGCTAAAACTGGAACACTGTGGTAATGTGGGTTCAGCACAGCAGCGGTAAGGGCAGGAGAGCTACAGTGAGGAATAAACAGTATTGGTTACTGATAACTCTTGCACCTCTAGCCCTCGTGTTTGGGTTACACATAAAGAGTGTCCTGCTTTGAAGTCAGTTTTATTATTAAGGTTAAATGTTGGAATATGAAGTTTACCGTGGCAGTGAGATCCACAACAGCTTTAGTGTAAACCCTTTGCAGTTCAACATCAGCTGCTGTTGGCCTAAGAATGCATAAAAACAGTGGGAAAACCCAGTAATTTTTCTGTTTCAGCTGGAAAACTTCAAAACTCAGCTCGTTCAGGCTGTGAAGAAGGCGCACAAGGAGCAGCCGCTGCCGGGCAGGGCTAACGGCGTTTTGGTGCTGGAGCGGCCGCTCCTCATCGAGACCTACCTGGGGCTGATGTCCTTCATCAACAACGAGGCCAAGCTCGGCTACTCCATGACCAGAGGCAGATTTGGATTTTAGCATCCACAGCACTCGATCTTTTCAAGGGAAAGCCACTTGGTACTGGGGAGAGCGCGCTGCGGGGCAGAGCACTCGACGGTGGGAGCGAAGAAGGGCGAGCGTGGACCCAGGGGATCACAGGAGCGGTTTTGGTCAGGGTAACCCGAAGCAGATGCGAGGCAGCGTCATCCTGGTACTTTTCTATCTCATTTACTACACGGGGCTAGTGAGCAGTGGCGTTTCCATTTCTAATTACGTGCTCTTCCCTGTTAGTTAAGTGTGATTGGTGTCTGCTACAAACACTCCTCACACACCTGATGCAGCAGAACCTTCATGCCCTATTCCAGGTGTGTCCCTCTCTGCGGTGTCAAATCATGCAGCGTGCTTGGGGTTGATTCCTGTTGTTTAACCAGGTGTTAGCATTCACAATTGCAGCAGTCTTCGCATTTTGATTAATGCCTCGTACCGATTCTGAAAGCTGTGTCATTCTTTAGCAGAGCAGCAGCAGTAAGTTGTTAAATCTGTACCAGTAGATCAGCTCAGCAGCAGTAAGTTGTTAAATCTGTACCGTTACGTGAACTACTACTGCACATTGTTTGCTTTTTGTAGAAATTCCTCCCTCTAAGAGCAGAGTCTCGCCTCCTGGTTTACTTCTGTACCTTTCCTTGCTGCAGCCATAGCTTAAAGAGTCTTTGGAGAGGATATTGCCAAAAGCCTCACAAGCACATTTGCCTTCAAAGCTGTTTATAAAACAGATCTATTATGATCAGATTTCTGTTCTTAGAAGTTTTTCTTCAGTCTCCTCTGGTCTGGGACAGCAGCAGTGCAGGACTTTTTAATGGGGACAGGCAGAACTTGAAGCGCTGCACACCAATCCTGATGGGTGTTCTTGTGCTTGACCTCGTACAAGTGTCCAGCGCTGAAATTCAGCAGCAGCGCAAGAGACACCACAACCAAAAGTGCTCAGAGGTCACCAGCAGCTTTCTCATGATGTCTGACCTTCGATAGATGCCATTTTACCAGAGCATTTCTCTGCACAACTGCAAGGCTGACTAAATGCTGTGCTGCAGTGGTGTTTTTTGAACGTAGACCTGTGTTTATAAACGTCTGTAAAAGCTGAAGTCATGGTGGAATACAGCAAAGCTGCATGCCCCTCTCAGTGCATTTTCTAAGATGTCTAATTTCCATTAATCTTGCAGTAAAGTTTAATTTCAACTCCGTTTGTTCTTTGTTCTTCATTTTGTGGGGACTGATAAAGTGGCAAAAGAAAATACATCCCATCAGCTCCTAAACATTGGGCTCCCTTCCTTTGGGGATACAGTGGCTCAGGTTAAAGGTAAAGGATGCTACAACTGCTCTTTCCCTCCATCCCCTCCCGTTTCAGTTGCCTGTAATAAATCACTCAAGGATCAGTGATGCTCCATCTCAAAGATCCAGTGTAATAAATCTGGCAGACCAGGCACAGTCACAGCTTCATCTGGAAAAGTAAAGTTACTACAGGTGACTTAATTTACTTTCTGAAGAAACAGTGATGGATTTGCTTCTTGCTTACAGGCTTACTTGTGTCTCACTGATGTATCTACTTCTGCTACAACATTTAATTCCAGTACACCAGTAAAACCTGTTGCCTCACAAGCCCAGATAGAAGCTGTGCGTGGTTGTGTAGAAGAAACTGTTTCCTTGTGCTGGGGTGAAGAGTCCATAATCACAGCACTGATAACACAGGAACAGACTCACACTGGAGACGTGCGGGTTTATAGTTGAGTCACGGCAGGTTTGTAACTATCAAAATATTTATTGGAAGTTATAAAATTTAAATAATAGCTATACATTATATACACACAGCTACAGTTGTAGAAAGTAAGGTTTCATAGGTGGCAAAGCTCAAGAGGGAGTTCCACTACACCAACGCTGAAGTGTCGGTGCAGTCCACACTCCGCTCTCCAAACCGCAGTTGCTAAATCACCTCATTCAAATGCACTCACAGCACTCCACACACTGGAGTTTGGGTACGCTCCTTCAAATAAATAACTTATAAATACAAAAACTTCAGGTGGGGCAAGAGGGTGTGAGCCCTTTCCTCATTCTTCCTTGAATTCGTGAGCATTTTTACTGCAAGTGACTGCTATTTGACCTCTTCTCTTTCTAAGTAACACACACAGAAGCTGTCCTTACTCAGAAGCACCATGGAGTCTCCACTGGGATGCCAGGAGAGAGACACGATCTGGAAGTCACCTGCAGGAACACCAGACATTGGAGGTTGTCAGTGAGAAGCTGCCAGTGCCCTCTTCTCACTCCAGGAAAAGGTAGCAGGGTAAGTCACACACTGCAAAAAACACCCACCCCATTTTGGAAGCCTTAACAGGGCGTTGGATTTGGTACAGCTGCAGCAGAGCCCACCCCTCCTCACATGCAGCCCGCTTACAGGTGGTAAAATATTCTGTGAGAAGCCAGTACTGGCTTGTGGGAGTCACCACGGGCAGCCCTACCTTCTGTGGGGACCTGCACTGCCACGCAGCCCACGGGGGACCACACGTAGACTCTGCTGTTCCCCGTGCACACCGCGAGCCGGGGCTGGCGGGGATCCCACTGGAAGGACTGGATCGGACACAGCTGCTCCAGGACCACAAACAGCTTCAGCTTCTGGATGTCCCAGATCCAGACAGCGTTAGGGATGTTGTCTGTCAGAAAAGGAAGAGGCAATCGTGTCAACACCGGAGGGATAAACTCTCAGAAATAGGCATTGATTGAGGTCTAACAACACAAACCATTCAGGTACACCACAGGTTTAACTCCAAGGGAGTTTTGCCTAGCAGTGCCTTCAGTTTTCCCCTCTAAATATTGCAAAAAGGATAAAAGAAGTGACTTTGTGGTCCAGTCCTTCACTGGCTTTTATCAAATCCTTCACAGTTATGCTGCTGGTGATGGGTTTTGCCTCTGAACCACACAGATGATTTTAAATAGGGCCAGGAGTCTGCTCACAGCGCAAAATAGCTGACCAATTCCTGTCTCGTTTCTCTCGAAAATCCACCACATACAACAAATAGGTTTTGCCTTTAATAGAGGGCAGCAGGAACTCACCATTTCTGGTTGCCAAGAAACAGTTGTCTGGACTGAATGCCAACATCCCGATTCCCATTTTGGGATTTGCCCTGTCAGCAACTGGTTTGATGAACTGTAAAGAAACCGGCACCTGGGAAATGTCATCTGGAATCGGAAATAAAAGTACTTCACTAAGGAGCCCCGAATGGAAAATAGTTCAATTCCAACTGTTAAAACCCCCTCATCTCTGAAGCGACAGGACCAGATTTTACTCTTCTCCAAGAGGTTCCAATCAAAAACCTCAACTGTTTTAAGATACTGCATCTGCAGATGAACAGCTTACTGTTCCTGCCCCTCTACGAAAAAAAAGGCAGGAAATCCAAGCAAATCTGAGATTAAACTGTGGAAAAAAAGGAGAGACCCAATTTTCTGCTACCTTTTAACCAGTGCTTCAAACAAACACTGATGCAAAACAAAGGTGATTTACAGTAACAAAAGGTACTAATCATACGTTGGCTGCTGTCTCTGATATTTCAAAGCCTGCTGTGTGGAGAGAGGTGTAAAGCATTGCTACGACTACCACCCCTTAGACAAAGGCCCTTTTCACGCTCTGCATTTCCACACAGCCTCATACCTACAGGATTAATTACGACCCTAAGACAGGCAGCAAGACTGTAACACCTTCTCATTGATTTTACGTTGCTGAGACTGTAACAGCAGTCCCTGCAGCTCTTCAGTTAACCCAGGAGACCTGAGCAGAGCATCCACTGTGGTACCAAAGAGGCAGAGTTCGCCTATGACGATCATTTAAGGAAAGACTTCACACGGCAAACTCAAGCGTCTCGTTTTAGTAAACTTTGGCTTACATTTACTCTGTGTGCTGAAGAGAGAACTAGCCAATGCTCTTGTTGGAGGGAAAGAAAGTCTCTCTGTTTCAACAGATGGGGATTTCTCCACTTCTTTATACACAATCTACAAAGAAACAAGCGAGAGTTCTACAGCAGGGCCTTGGAGAATGTGAGCACGGGCTATTACCAGATCATCCACATCCCACGAGCTCGTTGGCAAGGGTATCGCATCTCAGCAGCCCCTACTTCAGCAGTGGAGGACAGGGCTCCAGCAGGCAAATACCAAATCCAGCATCATCCAAAAACCATTTGCTATTTGGAGCCACGATCAGGAAAACACTGTGACCAAAAAAATGAACCTTCAGGTCTGCAAAGAATGAGCCTGCTGGAGCAGACCTCATCCGTTATTCCCTACAGCTAAGCCTGGCAGTACAATAAATCACAGTCATCACATGGGAACACAGATTTCATTTTTGCCACAGAGAATCCTTAACTGGGTATTATCACGAGTAAAAGCAAACAAAACCCAACCTCGCAGAAGGAAATAAATATATTTTAATAGTGTGCCTACTACACATTATTCCCAGACACAAGCACCAGGACAAGTGCACCAGCTGCAGTCCCTGTCTGTGTAGCAGAGGTGAACAGAGCTCTTTCCATGTGTTTTCCGTTACGTATTTTACACTGGAAGTGGGGGCATTTTTCACTTGTGAGAAGTTTTGCTCAGGTGCATTTAATGGCTCATGCCTGCTTCTGGTTAAGAGGCATCGCCACAGTGACATGAGGCCCCCACACGTGAACTCCTCCAGGATCTGTCCAGACACAAGCCCAGTCCTTCCTCTGCAGCAGCACACAGCACTGCTACACCGTGTTCTTGCACCTTGACAAGAACAGCTTGTGATTTCTGGAACAACAGCTACAGCTCTCTGCCTGCTGCCAACTACCCAGAATCTGTTGGGCCTTGCGTATACATGTAGGGAAGGATAAAAATAAGAGATGGCAAATATTTACAGGAAATGTTCTTTAGGTGAGCTGGATGAGCTTGTACGTACAAGATGAAAGTCTGATCACAAGCCAGCTCCAGCGCTGCTTAAAGCCATGAGTTGTATAAAGCTGAGAAAAATCTCTCCTGTTAAGTTGCCGGATTTGCCATCATCTGCACACCCAAATCTGTAATGCAATCACCACATGCATCAAAATACGCTGGCAAGCGACAGAAGCCATCTGAGAATCTATGAGTGCTGAAGCTGAGAGGATCATGTGTGGCATTCCATCAAACTTGAAAGGATTCCTGCATTTCTTACACCCCCAAACTTTCACGCGATTTCCCAAGCCCTATTTACACCTCAGGAGAGGAAAAAGCAAGGTCTCCGGTATGAAATGTATTTACTAGCACCTTTCAGATAGAACCAGGAGCGCCAGAGTGCTGCTAACAGTTCCACGGACTGTGGATCCGTACTCACAGTCTTGGTGCTGGCAACGGTTGCCGGATGCTCAAACTCTGTGATCTTCTTCCAGGTGACGTGGTTCAAGATACGCACCTAGTTCAAGGCAGGATCACGAGACAAAACCGTTATGGCACGGTTCTACAAGTGGTTTAGATAAAAGAGGGAAAATAAGCCCGTTTCTTACCTTCTCATCATAGCTGCCAACTGCCAAGAATTGACTGCTGGGACTCCAGGCGACCGATTTGATGCCGAGTGACCACTCATAGGCCCGGTACGTGGAGAGCAGTCTGCCATCGAGGGAGTACAGCAGTATCTTGTACTGGAGCAAGCAGATTAATTCTAAAGACTAATGATACTGTTAAAAGCCATAGACAGGCAAAGCCATTCCTACCAAACCCTCTCTGCTTAAAACACAGCAAGCTAAAATACAAAGGGCATGGTCTCTCATCTGTGATGTGAGACAAGGGGCTCAAGGCTTCAGTTTGGCTCTTCTGGCACTGGCAGAACACGTCCTCCTGGGGACAGGGTGGACAAGTGTCCCCAAGGCCTGAGCAACGGCCCACTGCCCAACACCAGCAGAAGCCCTTTGGGAGGCTCTCACTCCTTCAGCATCTGCTGATCAGGGCTGCCACAACCCTGCCCACTCCAGAGCTTTTCAGATCACGCTGCCCAGAACTTCATGGCCACAGGAGGTCACTCCTCTATAACCAGAAGTTCACCTCCTCAGAGCAGAACAGATGGCAACGTATATATTCCTCACTAACCTTTCGGATGAGAACTTTCACTTAACTGCACGATTACTGTGCAATGCAATGTAAAATAAAATGGTAGAAGAGTCTTACAGAAGAATTCTTTCATTATTCTTACACTATTTCAGTGGTGGCTTCTGCAACGTTTACAGTCAAATTGCTTTTCAAGATAAATTAGAAAGAAAGCTGGTAATGTAATTCATTGTCATTAAAGATTTACATCACAGCCTGACATTCACTTGTAAGGACATCGACTGTCAATACAAGCATAATGTTTAAAATGGTTTGAGTTCTGTTTTTGTTATGTTTAAAAGAAAAAAATATACAAACACTAGTTATTTTAGTTACTGCTTTACAGATGGCTAAAAACCAACTTGAACTCTGCAAGAAAATAACCTGCTTCTTCCTCATACCTCCAGACACGTATCCCACGCTGCCAGAACACAGCCATTAGGAGCCCACTCAATCCCAAACAGATCTTGTGTTTCGGTGTCAAAGTGCTGTCCCACCAAAGAAAAAAAATCATTATTATTAAGGTAGCCAAATTTATTGTAAATAAGCTCACGCAAGCTTCAAAGGAGGACTTCTGCATTCCATCAGCAACAATTTAGGCACACACAGCATACATTGGATGTCTGCAGGCCAATGCAGGAGCCAGACACCGGCCAGAAAACTCACTGCTAAGTCTAAAATCAAAGCCCCAAAGCCACAGTCCGCAGCAGCGAGCAGCACACGTCTGCAGCCTACGCAGGAGCAGTGGCAGGCAAGGACAGATCTTACCCTCAGCAGCTGCCAGTCGCTGCACACGAAGATGCTAATGAAGTCCTTGCAGTCCCGTCTCTCTGCCACTGCCATATAGCGGCCGTCCTTGGTGAAAGCAATCCCTGCCAATGAGAAAACCTTGATTTAAAAGAAGAGCAAACAAGACAGGATAGCTAATGGCTCTTCAACGGAAAGCAGTTACTCCCAGTTCGAAGGGAGGAATCCAAAAAGCAGGAAAAACATCTTCACAGCAGCTCACGTTGATCAAGGCAATGCACAGCGTTACCGATTTGCGCGTGTCGGCAGTCGGTCAACTCTGAATGGGTGATTTCTAAGGACGCAGCTTCGCAGATACCGCGGGACTTCAGCACGCGCCAAAAAAAGCCCGTTTGAGTAGAGGCAGTTGTTACACAAAACCACATTTCAACTCAGTCCAGCTAAACACGCCACTTATGCAACCACCCGGCTTCCACCGGCTCCCGGGCATCGCTCCCCATCCACTCCTATTCCGCATGTAACACCCGACTGTCTGGCACCAAGCTGTGCCAAGGGAGGTCCAGGTTAGAGATAAGGAGGAAGTTCTTTACTGAGAGGGTTGTCAGAAGCTGGCACAGGCTGCCCAGGGAGGTGGTGGAGTCACCATCCCTGGATGTGTTTAAAGAGCGGGTAGATGAGGTACTTAGGGATATGGTTTAGGGGGTAGACAGGAGCGGTTGGACGTGATGATCTCAGAGGGCTTTTCCAACCGAGCCATTCTGTGATTCTGTGATTCTGTCTGTGGCACACACAGGATATTGCTGTATCCAAGCCTCGGGCAGGACGCTGCTAACCACAGCCACGTGGCTACGCATGCCTGACACGAGCTTCTCTTCAAATCCTTTTCATGCGTAGGAGATGACAAAAGCCATTCTGGGTTAGTGTTTTTCATCACCAACGCATCCAGCTTCATTTAATGCCTTAAAGGACCTTTCAGAGGCAAACACAACACAGCTCCATGTTCAAAACACACAGGTCGGGAGTAATCCTCTATTCACAGCAAGGACACGACATCCCCAGAGCAGCCCAGTGCACAGGTACTGAGTGCAGGGACCAAAACGCTGGTTTTCTCATTACACAAACGCATCTTCCCCTTTCTGCCGTATTAAAAAGCAGCATTCCCGTGGTAGATCTGTGACACTTACCTTGCTGACAAGCTTTGGGATACTTGATGTAAGACACAGATTTCGTACACAAGGACCACACAGTTATCCGCAGCTGCCAGAGAAAGAGACGAGGAAATACCGAGTTATTTTTGTAGATAAATAAGTACATAGAAACCCATAAACCTACCTCAAGAACACAAAGTACACCACTATACTTCTGCAGGTAATTAAACCTCACAGCTATTCGCTGTGGCTTAAACACAAAGCCCTTAGGAGTAACTATCTCCCAAGTGCCCTCAGTTAGCGAGCTCCCTGTTCCAAATTAACATTGCAGGGACACTCGAGATGCCAAACACCAACGGGGAGAAAAGCTCTTCATTACCACTCGAGTTACTGATATTAGCACCAGTCTAGCTCCACCATTGCCAACCTATCACACAGGCACTGTTCAGCTGGAGAAAAAGGCAGTTTCATCACAGAATCTGGAAGTTTCTTGCGTTAAGGAATGGATGAGAAGCTGCAGCAGCTTAAGAACGCCGCGTCTCTATTGAAGGGGCTGCTAAGCACAAAAATTTCGCTGTATTTTTCAGCACATTTGACAGCACATTTGCCGTTTGCTCTTCCCTCAGCCACCCAGCAGAAGGCAACATCAGGCAATTACTGAAATAGCTGGGAAAGCAGCAAAACACGCTGTGCAAAGCAAGACACCAGACATAATTTGGGGCATTCCGTGCAGCACAAGCGCTGCAGAGAAGGCAGGCAGCTGCAAAACAAGCCTCTGCCTCCTCTCCAAGGTCACAGCCCGCATTCTGGAAGCTCTGGGTTGCCATCTGCAGATTATTCAATTAAAAACAAATACTTACTCTCCCTTGGCAACCGCAGCCACACCAGACATGTGTGCATTAATCAGGATGTCACGTGAACCTTTACATTTATAACTGGAGTGAGGAATCTTTCCAATCCCGGTTTTTTTCCTTATGTTTTCCTACATTTTATTGCACTACTTCGTGTGCTCATCCTCCTTCTCTGGAGTAACTGGTACTATCTGCTGGTGACAAAAGACCCCGAGGTAGCACCCTGGGTACCTGTTCCACCCCGTAACGCTACAGACTCTGACTGCAACAGAACTTGAGGCTTTTTCCCTTGCTGACATTCTCATTTTTGCTAGAAAGCCCAATTCAAGTAGTTGACTTGGTGCTCAAACCAAGCTTCGCTATCCTAATAGCTGCTGCCCCTCTCCAGAGATACGTGGGGTCCCAAAGTGAAAGGGCGGCATTAGCTGTTCCCCCGCTGCCTTTCAGATCCAAAAGAAACTCATGAGATTTGAAAAGAACACAGAACTGGGTTTGTTCTTCGATTTATTACAGAAAACAGCACTACCAGAGCGTATTTCTGACCGCTTCTAACCAGAATTCAAATGATTGGACCAGTGTTTATTATTCTCTTCCTTTGTTGTCCAGCTATGAAGTTACAACCAGACGTCTGCAACACCACCTTTAAGCGCAGCAGGTCCCAGAGGAATCCTCTGGATGAACAACATTAATCAAGTCCTATCACTGCAACTGCTCACTTCCGGACACGCACAACCACAGCATTGTTAGTCCGCTCCTCGTGCAAGATTTACTTTAAAAATACCAACACGATGCCTACGCACATTCTTCTACAGCAACTGCAGCAGGGACACGCTGCTCGCAGTGTGAAATGTACTGGCTGGCGCTCCCCCCCCCCCCCAAAACACACGCATTCTGCAGCCACTTCATATGGGCTTAGCAGCTGCAAGCTTTGGATGCTGAGGTCTGGATCGGGTTTTTTCCTGCCAGAGGCATCCAAGCTGAGGTTTGTGCTGCTGCTTGGCCTCGCAGTCACTCACCTGGGCTGCTGCGCATCAAGCGCTTCTGTCCTGGACCACTGAGGCTAGACAGTAAGGCAAAACCTCACTGCTCACACCAGGCTCATGAACATGGGAAGAGGGAAATCTCCAGGGGTGAGAACATTAAATGCTGATAGTGATGGAGTAGCACTGTGCTGACCCATACACCCTGACCCATCATTTCTAGCAGTATGGCATAAAATCACAATAATGCCATGGCAGCACTGGGGAGAGACTACAGAGCACAACCAACACACACCCAGCCTACAAAAAACCTCACAAAAATACAACTTCCAAAACAATTATTACTGGATGCCTACAGCCCTTTGATAACCAAAGCACTTCATCTTCAGACTTCGTTTAAATCAGTCACAACGCATCCACAACAACTAATAAGATCACAGAACCACAGAATGTGAGGAGTTGGAAGGGACCTGGAGAGCTCCCCCAGTGCAACCCCTGCCAGAGCAGGATCACCAGAGCAGTCACACAGGAACACGGCCAGGGCTTTGGGTGTCTGCACACAAGGAGACTCCACAACCTCTCTGGGCAGCCTGGGCCATGCTCCATAACCCTCACACTGACAAAGTTTGTCCTCATCTTCAGCTTGAACCTCCTGTGCTCCAGCTTGAGACCATTGCCCCTTGTCCTGGCATTGGCCATCCCAGAGCAGAGCCTGGCTCCTTCCTCCTGACACTGCCCTTTAAAAATTTATGAACAAATTTATAAACACTAAGACTAACACTAATAAGATCCTCTACTCAGCTTCATTCTCTGTCCTGAAAATGCTGCAGGCTACTGAGGGAAGGAGACCCTGTATGTGCTCTGCCACAGCTCACAGCAGCCTCGTGCCCAAGTCACACAACACAGCCTGAAGGTTCTGGCCTAGCGTTAGAAACATGTAAAAGTAAATAATTTTGATTCCCAAAATTGGGATTTTTTACAGTTGTTCTATCTGTGTACACTCTAACATTTTTATAAACTGAGAAAGACTCATGATGTGCTTAACATATGGACTGCCCACCTGTATTACAGATTAACAAGATGTTCACAATTAAGCTGTGGCAATAAAGGGAGACTCTTCATATTCCCAACTGGAACAGACGCTACTCCACTACCTTGCCCATGCTGCCAATGTGAACGAGCTCAAGAAAGATTATTTCACAGCTAGCAGAGATGATTATGAGACACGGAACTGTGAAGGGTGAAAAAAGAACGGCAAAACTTCAAAAAGCACAATAAAGTGCCTTGCTCTTGTGTGCTTTTCTCAGACTTGGTGGGGAAGGGACAGTCGCTGGTGCAGCAGGAGGGCAGGTCGTGGTCAGCAGCACTTGAGCCCAGCAAGCACCTCTGCACTGACGGTTTTGAGCGGTACCTTCTCTCTAGCGCAGACGACTTGAAGTGGAGTTGTCAAACTCCAATCCTGATGAGAACGGTGTCTGAGAAGTTTTCAGCTGTTGTTTTGCAGGGGAAAACCAAACCAAAAGCAGCAGCATTTCTAAAATAGCCTAAAAACAGCTGAGAAATAAAAAGTATTTAGATGGTAACGTGATAAACAGTCTCCAGTGCTGGGTTCAGGACTACGGCCCAACGTTGACAGCTACAGGCAGGTGTAAGACTGGTGATTTTCAACAGATAAAAACACACTTTTAAACAACCTGGCATCTCAAATGACTGTCAACTTTTGTCCCAGACTTGACTGGGTCACAGGGCCTCCTTACATAGCAGTGTCTGTCAGCACCGGATTTCAGAAGATTATTCAGAGCGCATTCCTCGACAGAAAGCATTTTTCAACCACTGCAGCCATGTACAGTTACTAAGGATTAGCTCCAATATACACAGAAACACACACTTTTCCCTGCTGCTGTAGTTTGAAAGCAGCTCGTTAATGCTTCAGCACCTAAGAGGGACCCAAAGACAGTACAATGTATGTCATTTATAAGTACGGCTCTTGAAAGAGACACTCAAGGGCAATGCTGCTGAACTTCGGACTATTTATCACAAAATATGAGAGCCATGAGGCAGCAGAGGACATTTCCACCACCAAATCAGTACCAAATAGCAGCCATGGGACAAGTGACTTCCCAGTGCACCGCATGAATCAAGAGCATTAACACAGTGTTCCAGCTTTCTCGGATTCCAGACAGACTTTGCCTAGCAGGCTTTCAGAACGAGCTTTTCCAATATAAATTTGCTCTTGAAAAGAGCCTCCATTTTTTCCCCAGGAAATCCTGCTTTTCCTAACAGAACAGTGGATTTTAGAAACGGGAGTCAATTCTGCTGCACTCATCTCGAGTTAGGAACTGCACACCAGTCACATCAAAAAACCCACAGCGTTATTCACTGTAATGCTGGCCACAGAAAAAACCTGACTGCAAGATGGCCAGTGAATAATTTTTGAGTGCATATGGATTGCTAGCAATAAGATAGCACAGCCATATCCTTTAAGAAAATTCTAGGAATGAGACAGTTCGTTGTGAGCCTGCAGTGGAGCTGAAGAATGACAAGGATGAGCGATTAGTTGGTGCTGTTTGGAAACGTCAGGCCACCAACGCCAAGCTGCAGCGGTTGGCAGGGAACCTTGAAGCCCTCCAAGCAATCGCTGAATTTGATAACACATAATAAACCAGTATTAAGCATCCTGACACCTTCTGTCTCGAGCACTACTCACGTCTGTCCCACCAGACTGGGGGTTTAGCAGAGACAGAGTAAACACAGCTCAGACAGGGGCACAGCGCAGGCAGCTGTCTGACCACAGCTAATTTAGCAACCTGTTTACAGCTGGAAAGGAAACTTATCCCCACGCAGATGCCAACTTGGCAAAGGCTTAATGAAATCCTCTAAGGTCAAACCGAGTGCTGCGGGGAGGCAATAAATATTTGCTAGTCCACCCCCACACATGTGCCACGAGATGCACGCTTGTAGCACACAGCACAAGCCTTCGGTGTGGGTTACCAACTGCAACACCTCTGCCCGATGAGCAGGCACGTCTTCGCTAAATTCATCACTCCTCCTAACCCTCTCAGGGGTACGGGATGGGAAAAGACTGCTTTACAGCCAGAAAATCTCTACCCCAGCCAGCAATAAAAGTCCTTGCCAGCACTGAACATCCCTGCCAGATAACTCCACTGTGTGTGTACCAGGAGCTCCACTGGAGCTGTGTGCAGGCTTTGCCACAGGCTCTCTTGAGAGCACCAGCATTGGCACCGACTCCAGTACACGTGCACAGATGACAAAAACCTCCACCTACACTGCATTGACATTGGGATTTGCACATAAGAAAGGAAAATCTGGCAGTGTCACATCTGAATTCAGTGCTAGCGAGAGTTACAAGACAAAGTGGTCATCTAAAAATCCATCCAGTTTTGAAAAGGCTAAATAGAGCCAAAACAAAACCAGCTTGCAATGTAGTTCTCAGCTGCTTTCTGACTGCTCATCCTTGTACTGGACAACACGAACCATCAGCTCTGATCCAAAGACTAGAGAGGTGGACTGATTCCTCATGCCTCCCAATGAGCCCAGTGCTCAGCACCCACAAACCGATTTGGGCTCTACCCGAGTGTGGATTCCAGGATGTGGCTCTTCATCAATTGGGGTTTTAATTGTAATTTTGCAAGTTGTTTAATCAACAGCAGTCTGACCCCTACATGTAAAATCAAACAATTATGAAAGCATTTCCAGGATCTGGATCTAAATCTCACCTCACAGGTCAACAAACCTAAGACCATAGTTTTTAATTCCTTAGCCACTCCTCAGTGTCTATGGTTTAGGTTTAGAAACCCTGAGCTACAAACACATCTGATTTCTAAAACTGCTTCAGCGAGTGCCAATTATCCCTACACTTTTCTCAAACACAGCTTTATCTGCAAAGCCAAGCACCCATTTTCTATCTTATCATCAGAAGCGAGAGGGTAAAACGTTAACAGAATAACATCTGAAGTGGAGTTAACCTAGATTACATACGTGGATATAGGAGAGGTACATCAGCATTATTCACCACCACGACAGCTTTAAGAGCGTGAGGTTATTTTAAGAGGCAAAGGGCAGACAGCAACATCTGACACCGTCGAGGGGAATCACGACTTCACACTTACATGGAACTCGGTCGTATTGAGAATGTGACGACCATCCGGGCTCCAGCATGAAGCCACCAGTCCTGCCGAGCCCTCGTCGATCTTACAGTGCCAGTCGGGCTGCTCCAAGGACCAGACCTAGGTCGGAGAGGAAAGCAGAGAGGCAGCACATCAAGCAAACAGCTCACCAAGACCTCAGTCACCAGAGCACGCTACAGCCGCAGAAAGGTTCCTGCAGCGCATACCAGAGAGGCCAGGAAACCTCTGAAGTCCCACAGCCATGAAGGACTGGTGCTGGATCCCACTACAAAAGTAAGCCCCATGCTTCTGTGTGTTAATACAAGTTGTTCAGTAAGGTGTTGGGGTCTTTCTCTGTGAGAAATAGTCTGAACTTCCAACACTTAAAAAGAAGTTCGGGTCCATTTAAGTTGCATGTATTTATTTCTTACTGAACTATGAAAGCGCTTTGGCTTGTTTTGATAAATATTTTTATTCTAAATGTGGGGTTTTCCAAACTAAGTTGTTTGCCACGGTTACAAAACTAACGGTTATCCTCAAACCACGCACTATCAATGCCAGTGACCTCAGCAAAAGCACTGAGCTAGCGCCTGCTGTTCAGCAGCTCCCGCTCACCCCACACACAGATCCCCAGGAGGACACAGCCTCTGTCCTTACCTGAACAACGCCGCGCTTGTACATGGCGCACAGCAGGAAGAGGGAATCCGACGACCACGCGACGTGCTGGACCTGGTCCAGGCAGGTGTAGAGCTGCAGGGTCTGCAGGGTGCTCGCGTCCCGGACCACCACACGGTGCTGCACGCACGAAGCCTGCACGGGCACAAACCCCAGGCTGAGCCGGCATGTGGACACCGGGCTCGAACCACGGCTGCTCCTGTGCCGTGACCAAACGCGGCACCGCGCTGCGCCGCCTCGGCAGACCTCAGACTAAGGAGGATTTTTAACTGCAGAGAGGCTCAGCGTGCACTGTGCTCTACAAGCTACAGCAGAAACCGTTAAACCGGGAGGGAAGAGGGGTATATTAATGAAAACAATCCTCACTCAATTCTATCGCTGTTAGTTAACTAGTTCTGCTTTTAAAAAACACAATTATTTGTCTCATGACTATTATTTTATTTAATTAACGTTACCCAGGTCTCCGTTACAAAGATAGCTGCTGACTCTAAGCCTCACAGCAAGCAAGCCGTCCTATACGTACGCTGTAGGCGTATAAGAACCATATGCAGTTACATTTTCGCAGGATAAATTACCGCTACTTCAGCATCCGAGTCCGTGGCTTGCAGGCCAGGCC